>NW_026461223.1:0-1412 GCF_021730395.1 Mercenaria mercenaria | reverse complement strand
ATTCAAATTATTTTCCTGGGGTCTTATATGGCCCCGCCACGGGGGTCACATGGTTTATATAGACTTATATAGGGAAAAACTTTGAAAAACCTCTTATTCAAAAACACAGGGCCTAGGGCTTTGATATTTTGTATGCGACATTATCTAGTGGTCTTCTACTAAGATTGTTCAAATTATTCCCCTAGGGTCAAATATGGCCCCGCCCCGGGGGTCACATTGTTTACATAGACTTATATAGGGAAAAACTTTGAAAATCTTCTTGTCCAAACCACAAAGCCTAGGGCTTTGGCATTTGTAATGTAGCGTCATCTAGTGGTTCTATACCAAGTTTGTTCAAATCATCCCCTAGGGTCAATTATGGCCCCGCCCTGGGGGTCACATGGTTCATATAGACTAATATAGGGAAAAGCTTTTAAAATCTTCTTGTCAATAACCTACAGCATTCAAGTTTGGACCACCTGTATGGTTTTGAGTGACAAGATGAACCTTGACATGAGTTGACCTTGATTTTGACCTAGTGACCTACTTTCACATTTCTGTAGCTACAGCCTTCAAATTTGGACCACATGCATAGTTTTGTGCACTGAAAAAAACTTTGACCTTGATATTGACCTAGTGACCTACTTTCACATTTTTGAAGGTACTGGCTTCAGATTTGGACCACATGCATAGTTCTGTGTTCCAAAATAAAATTTGACCTTGATTTTGACCTAGTGACCTACTTTCACATTTCTCAAGCAACAGCCTTCAAATTTGGACCACATGCATAGGATTGTGTACCGAAGCAAACTTTGACCTTGACATTGACCTAGTGACCTACTTTCACATTTTTGAATATACAGGCTTTAAATTTGGACCACATGTATAGATTTGTATTCTGAAGTGTAATTTGACCTTGATTTTGACCTAGTGACCTATTTTCACATTTCTAAAGCTACAGCTTTCAAATTTGGACCACTTGCATAGTTTTGTGTACCAAAATAAACTTTGACCTTAAGATTGACCTAGTGACCTACTTTCAAATTTATCAAACTACAGCCTTCAAACTTGATGCACGTGCATAGTTTTGTGTACAAAGAACTTTGTCCTTGAAACTGATATAGTGACCTACTTTCACATTTCTCAAGCTACAGGTTTCGAATTTTGACTACATGCACAGTGTTTTGTACGGAAATGAAATTTGACCTTGAGCTAGTCAATAAGTCTTAAAATTTGGAATTCTCAAAAATGGCACATTGGATCTCTTGTTTTTGTGTTACTGTATATATGCAATTTTATTTTCAGGCTTTTTTTGAGTCCAAGGATTTTCTGAATCAACGTTATTTGAGGAAGAGAGCCTTGTATCTCAGTAAAATAGCTGCTGAATTGTCAAACAACTCGATTGTTGAAGAGATGAAATTTACATATCTCCA
>NW_026461222.1:0-1691 GCF_021730395.1 Mercenaria mercenaria | reverse complement strand
TCAATATTTAACGAAGGTCAGAAAATGGGAGCATCGAAAAGTTAACGAGGGCAAGAAAAAGGGGAGCATAAAAATAGTTAATGAGGGGTCAAAAAAAAATGGGAGCATAAAATAGTTAATGAAGGTCAAGAAAAATAGACGTCGAAATAGTTAACGAGAGGTAAAAGAAAAATGGGAGCATCAAAATATTTTACACAGAGGTCAAGAAAAATAGGAGCGTCGAAATAGTTAATGAGAGGTCAAGAAAAATAGGAGCATAGAAATGTTAATGAGAAGTCATGAAAAATGAAACATTTTTCTTATTTCCCCTAGTGCGGCTAAAGATAAATGAAATTTTAATGGATTTCATGATCCTAAGTACCTGAGAAAATAAAAAAAACAAAATTCAAGTACGAATGGCTTCCCATGCTCTCCCAAAAACGTATGTACTGCTGTTGTAATAGTTAAATACAATTGAGCCGTGCCATGAGAAAATCAACATAGTGGGTTTGCGACCAGCATGGATCCAGACCAGCCTGCGCATCCCACAGTTGGTCAGGAATCCATGCTGTTCGCTAACGGTTTTCTCTAATTGCAGTAGGCTTAAAAAAAGCGAACAGCATGGATCCTGACCAGATTGTGCGGATACGCGGGCTGGTCTGGATCCATGCTGGTTGCAAACCCACTATGTTGGTTTTTTTTTCATGGCACGGCTAAATTCATCCTTTAAAAACATAGAACGCAACCAAGCTAAATAATAGCAGAGTCGAGTTAATAACAGACAACCTTAATTTTACATTTGAAAAAAAGTTTATTCTCTCGCAAAATGTGTATGAACTAGTAAGATTGATTTAATTTGTATTATGGTATTTGTGTGATGCGAAACTATTTCTATATAAAATTACCCCGCAATAAGCACAATTTAAAAAGTAGATTTAAAAAAAAGCGAAAATTAGGAAAAAACAAATGAAAACCTGCTTAGAGTAAATGTTCTGGAAGTCTCCGGTGGCATCGCCACCTATTCTGGAAACCAGTACTCGCCTCCACAAGCATTAAACCCAAAACCCATCATCAAATATTGCGCAGTCATTTTTTTTTTTAAATTTGTTTCTTTCTTCAAACAAGACAGATCTTGAAATGCAGAATATAAGCCAACCTAACAAACTTCTCTTCAAAGACAAAAAGAAGAGTTACTTCGAAAATGTCTTATAAAAACAACATTCTTAATAACCCATAAATCTCGGTACTTAATTTTGACAGCGCGTGGCGAAAATTAATGCATACAGTAATGAAAATTTTCTGTGTTTAAGGAACGCAATTTTTTTTGCAAAAATACGGACAAATGACCAGTTATTACTTGCAAATTTAACGCTAGCGTAAGTTTTTCGCGAAAATTGAAAGGCTGCGTAGAATTAAGGGCCTCATTATTACATCTGTCAGGGCTTCACCTAGTGTGGCGAACGTAATGTAAAGAATAAAGGGTGTAATTTCCCAGAAAGGTAACTTACGTTGGTGTAGAAACAAATTAAGAAAGAACGGGAGAAATGAACAATTACAATACCTAGCATTTGTTCAACCGGCTATTTATCATGAGGCGGACGCGCAAACAGAAGTTGCTAGGCATTTAAGACGTCTGTAGAACAGAACAGAAAGTTAATTATTAAGAAATATTAAAGAACTTAAATGCGCATATTTTGTAAATGGTCAAGAAT
>NW_026461221.1:0-71183 GCF_021730395.1 Mercenaria mercenaria | reverse complement strand
GATCAACGGAACTGAGATTGTAGCAGTTAAAACATTAAATTACACGAAATACAAAAAGTCACTGCGGTTCAACTAATTTGAATTTACCCTGGTAACAAGGTAACCTACCTCCTTAATACACTTTATATAATTTACTTGTATATAATCATATATGTAAGATATCGGAATGCCATCGCTCTTCAATGCCAACACGTAAGAACATCTGTAACAGAAATTGGTGAACTTACGTTTCGACAGTGAAGACACTACAACTGTGTTATAAAATAATATAGAGACTTTAAATAGGTGACAGAATTTTTCTGTTGGTCTTAGCCATAGTCTCTACATTTGTTGACTTTGTTCTATTTTTCATTACTTTCGTTGTGTTTGTTCCGAATACGCTGTTTTTCTCAATTAACATAATTTTCCTATTTGACCTTGGTCATTGTTTTAAGGTTACAATGGGCAAGATGCAATAAATATCTATTTTTATTTGTAGTATTAGTATTTTATTAGTAATGCAATGTAAACTTACACGGATATATGCCATTGTACCTATTCAAAGGTAGGTTTTCGGGTTTCCTCGCAAAAGTGCAATGTTCTGTTAAATCTAAATCTTTTGCTAGACTCTGAAACAGCATTAAAAATATAAATGCAACAAATGAATATCTTTTGACTAAGATCTTTATGGATCTACCTCTAGAATGATAATTTGCTAACTGGTGCAGGAAAAATATTCAAAGTGACATTTTAAACATGTATACCATCAACACTATTCCCACTGCATTTGACGTAGACTTTATATTTTAGAAGTAATAACTTTGCATTGTTTTTATTCTACACATCATTACACAAGGAAGTTTTGGGAATAGTGTAGTATAGAAGATATTCAATACAAGATGAAGGAAGTTTTAGAACGATTGAAAAACGAGAAGTTATTCTGTGATATCACATCGAATCCTAAAATACCCCATTATACTATATAAATGTTGTACAATTGGATCATTAATTTTATTTATCAGTACAAGCATCTGGAGTTACGAAACCATGGGCATAAACTAAAGTCTCCACGATTTGTTATTATGAAATCAATTGCATTCATTTAAGCACTTAATTCTTATAGAATATTTAAATAGAAGTCTGTACAAAAGTTGATGAGTAAATATAAAGCTTATTTTCTGTAGCCATCTCTTTTGATTCAGTTCAAATGAACACTTGATTTCAATAAAGGAAGTATATTTGATGATTGAATGCATTTATTGAGACTTTCAATTGCAGTAACGTTTTGATAACTACTATGATTTATTTAACTAATCAACTGAAAAATGACACTGTCATGCAGAGATATTTCAAAGTGAACCGTTGACAAGCAGATTGTTTTTAGTTTTACTTTTACATATAAGTGTGACATTAAGTACCAGTGTGGCGCTGTAAAAATCTCACGTAACTGGACTTGTTACATTTTCTGGCCATTGAGGTATTTGAACATACTCAATTATATTGTAATAGAATTCTGCTTAAGAAATGCTATGGGCGTGAGGGGTGTTGCACATTTCATTACCTCTTTTGAATAGACTATCAAACCGAGTCTACTAGTTTCCTTGTTTGCATTCTATGCTTCCAAATGACTGACTTGCTTATCTCATCAATTATTACAACAACAGTCGTCATATGTTTCCCCGCACATGGATTCAGCGTCGTTATAGTTTCTGGTTCATTGAAACCATAGAGTACACTCGACTTTATACTGTAATTGAATCCGATGCTAGGGGCATAATTCATTGCCTCTCAGTCAAACCGAGTCTGCTGTTATTTTGCTTAGTTGCATTCTATGCTTCTAAAGGATCGACATACAAATTTTATTATAATTTGAGAAGTATACAAATCTAAGTTACCTCGAATTCGTTTGCAAACGAGTCATCATGTCTCGTAGTGATATATGAAAACAGGTCGTTCACCCTCACTCTGTTTCTCTTTGGTTGCTTGTTTGCTGCATCATTAGACCGTTCGTCTATTTCTGCTTCCTCAACATCCGCTGCAGTTCTTGCATCGTTCCGTGTTACAGCACTATTTTGCTCTTCATCGTCTTCAAGTAATTGTGTTTCTGTATTTCAAACGTAAATTATACAAAGTATAAATACGAGTTCATATTGAGTAGATTTAATATTACCACTTTTCTTTCTTTTCTATATTGGTAAAGAATAGCTCGTATACATTACCTTTAAAACTCATTATCTGATATTTTTAAACTGTACGTATTGCTTATGTTTAGAAAGTCTCTGGACGTAAAATCGACTAGTAATATTCACTTTTATAATGATCTGATACTTTTGTACAAGTCAAACAGGTAATTCTTAAATACGTTATAGACTAACTTAAAACATCCATACCTACTTTAACTTGTATATAGATATTGAAGAAATCGATTCAGTGAATACTTAGTTTTATGCTCGAATGTAGAACATCGCGATTAATTTCCCTTAATTAAACGAAATAAATCACGCATTTGTTCTAGCATATTGTCGATACAGCAATACACTCATTTAGGTAGTTCTGCACGTTCAGATCAATTTATTTCTGCTATCATGTTGATTTTGATTAAACCACGGTTTTTCAAAGCTTCAAAATATACTTAGAAATTAAAGCAAATAAAAAAATATAAGGCCATGTGCTCGATTTATGCTAGACTGATTTGAAGGAAAAGGACCTCATCCAAGTTGTTGAATTTGGCAAAATAGCAAATTTGTAACATTTTTGCAAACAGAGCATTTTGTTTTAGTTTAGATCTTATTGAAACTTCTCACTGTCATAAATAAACCAACCTACTGTCTATAATAATGATGAAATGCTATGTGTAGGACCGTGTGCTTGTTCTTTTATTTGCCAATGTTTAAAGAGATCCACTCATTACACGCTGATTGTTTTAAAACGTTTTGTTTTATAAAAAATAGTATTGGTGCCGTGTTGACATTCGTAAATAACACAATTTTTGCTTTCGTATACCAAGTCCAGGCTGATACGTCGTTACAAACGGTCAAACGTCCAGAGCTACTATAATCGGACAATTATTTCTGCTGCAGAACTGCACGTGATTAACATAAGCTATTACAAAAATGTTTGGCTTTTAGGTTACATACCACGCAAATTTACGTAGACTGGGACTTCTCTTGCACTTTTTTTGCCGCAGCATCGGCGTTCTGCCTTTCAGACGGTTTCCGCTTGCGCCTTAACATAGAAAAGTATTTCAAGTTTTAAAAAAGGCATGTTTAATTCAACAAATGAATCAATTACACTATAATGACCAAACTGAAGCCAACATTTATCAGCTTCTGCTGATCTTAAAATGATGTGGATGTTTAGATTTATAGCATTAATAGAGATGATTTATTGGAGAAATCTCTAGAAGCGTTATACCTTCTAACTCACACTAGACACGCCGACTACTCTGAACTAATTTGGAATTTAGTGATGGTTGTAGCGTAACACAACACACGACACAACACGAGTCTATACATTTTTGATGTTTATTTGCACAGTGGAATATTTCGTACATAACTTTCATCATTTATTTCGTAACTTCTTAAGTCTTAACAAATGTCATATCTAAACCTAACTTAATATCCGCGAGACCCATTCCTAGGTCTAAGTCCAGCCGGACTTCTAAGCCCTTCTGACCACTTCTCAAAGACCCTTCATTATATAGTCGTTCTGTAACATCATACATATGTACTGTCTGACAATTTGACGTATAAAACGTGTGGGTTTGATATAATAAACAATTACAAACATGCATCATATATCAATTTGACAGGTGTGTAGCTGGTGTACTGTCTAACCCAACTGATTATTTTACACTCGTTACCCACCGAAAGAAAAAATTTGAATTACAAATTTAAATTTTTTTAGACTTGAAGTACTATCTCTCGCCTTACAGTATGACATGTAGAATGATATTCAATATGATCAAGAACATTAGAATACTATCTGAAGGAATGATATTAAAGAACAGTGTTAAAGAAAAAATCTTAAGTCATTTATACTATTAATGATAAACAAGAACAAAGGAGAATAGTATTTAAAACTAAACAATTTTCACATTTCATAGAAAGTCTTTTTTTTTATTTTATATCAGCCTTTGTAGTGGCACTTCTCCTTTCTTCCTCCAAGACTTTTTCTTTAACCCGTGTTACATTCATATTTCACAAAACCAATATCTGTAAAATAAAGCAAAACACAGGTAAGCATCTTTTAGAATATATGCTCTATAAGAGTTAGGAAAAAGATAACAATTTCCTTTAATAACATTGATAAATTGTCTGTAATTATTGTCGCGTGTATAGAAATTTATCATGATATTTAATTTTCACTTATTTATACAAAGATTTTATTCAGCATATTTATCTTACTTTCGAAATATTTTGATATTTGACTACAGATCTTAAATAAATAGTAAAATCGATATGTAATGACCAAAGTGTATGAATTATGTATTGATAAGTAGAAAGAGAGAGAAGATAATTAGTTTTTTTAGTGTTCTGTAATTTCCCAACTGGACCATTTTCTTCGCCAAACTTCCCAGGCTTCCCAGCTTGTCAGTCCACTTCACCAATGTGCCTTGGTTCCGACATCCACATCACCATCAATCTCTGGTACTAAGGATTTCCCGTCATCAGCCATGTTTTTGTTATAACGTTGTACCGCACTTTCCAGGTTATGATGTTCATCCATCTAATTTCATTTGCTAACTTCTGAAATTATCTAGAGTTCTCCAAGTTATTATAGTATTGTTTCATTAACGAAATGTTCAATATTTCAGATGCATTTTCTAGAGTTCTCCAAGTTATAATATTACTGTTTTATTAAAGTCATGTCCAATATTCCGATGACCTCCGAAAATACTTTGTTATTCATTGTTCCCATTTGTCATAAATGACAGTTTATGACAGATAAAATCAAGTCTGTATGTTTAAAAATTGTCATAATACAAAATGCAAATGTCATCATTTTGCTTTGACAGGTCTTTCTCGATATGTAACCGTTAGGTATAATTAGTTTCCCTTTGGCTATTACATAATGACAGTCCACAATACGACAAGACTTATAATGTTGACTTGGAATACACTTTTTCCCATGTTAATTTGACAGTTTGTTGGTATTTTATTTTGGACAGTTCGTATTTCATTCAAGGCAGTTCGTTCGTACTTTCTTTTCATAAGTGGTATCTGTACTTCGAATAAACCGTTATGTTACCGAAAACCTTACTTCTTTGTACTTTTTACAAGCTATGTCCTACGTTTTACCTTATTCGAAAAATAAAGATATCAGCCAAAATATGTTCATAACAAAAAGCAAAATATGTTCTCAACATAAAAAATGTAAAGATATGATATTTAAGAATGCTTATGAAAGCTTAAAAAAATCTAAAAAATTAAGCATTTAGTCATTTCCAAATACAAACAGACATACATACAAAACCAACACCAATATACAAACAGAATAACTGGTCATGATTTCTTCTCTTCTATTTACAAAAATGTGACCTTTCTAGATGATTCTACAGATATATTATGTCGTCCGCGAGAAAAACATAAATTTTCGGGCAAAATACCCTGCTTAAAAACCATGAAAGGTAACCTAAAAGTAACAGCACGTTCGACTGTTTTGCAACTCTTTGACGAAAATACTACATCAGGTCTCATAAAACAAAATTAAAAGCGGTTGAACTTGAAATACCCGGTAAACATACGTACCTCATAATGCAATTTATTATATGCATCTATTTCACGCTATGATAGTAAGACTCCGATTAAATATTTCGGAAGACAGTATCTGTGTCTGTATAATAGTATACATCTTACAAAACAACTGGGATCACAACTTCCAGTCTCACAACACAATATCAAGTAACTCTAAGTATCTCACAATATATATATATTCAACCTTATTGGAATACACATGTTCCAGCGAAAATATCAAGTCATTTTTGCATAATAAACATATTCTTGTGCCATATCAGGCTTCAAAATATTTCCAGCACAACAGACCAGACCAACCTTTTAATTTACTGAGACCTGAAGTAACCATATGGTTAGAAAGATAACCATGTACAAATTTATTCAGCAATGACAATTTAACCCAGCAACGCATTCTTATGCATAAAACATCTTAAACACGAATCCCACGTATTTAACTAGTTTTCAGCCGTTCCTTGTATTTTCACATATATTAGTGATGAAATGTTAACCATAACCTCAACAGAAACTATTTACAACTCATTTTGCACATATCTATGACTATAACACAAGTTTCATAGGACAATCCATCTTCCTTCATTTAAACAATTTGTCAATGCGGGAATGCTCAAAACTGTTTAAATGTGGCCATAAGGGAAACAAATATCATATGGAACAAGTAAAATAAACATAATATGACAAGTAAAATTTTCGAAAAACAAATATTTTCACATTTGCATTTCTTAATTCAGTCTCTTGAGTATTTTCCTCAATGCATTGTTTCTTACTTTTACGGTTTTTTTTCTAACTATATTTTACTCTTTTTTAAGAATTTTGTATATTATGAGTTAGGTTTTATCATTTTATAAATTTACATTTCTTTTGGTGTCTAACAATCAATCAAAATAAATTTACCTTGAAATTTTGTTCAAAAATAGAAACAAAAATTTAATAAAAGAAAAGACTAGCTTGCAAGATTATACAAGAAGATAGGTAAGATGGTAACTTACAGTTTCTCTTCTTTCGTCTTGGCAGCGTGTCGTCGTTGGCAGTAGTACTTCGCTTCGTAATGTCGCAACAACCCATCTTGAAATTCGACATCCTGGTCACGGCACCAAAAATTGAATGAAAGTTGTGTAGCGTAACACAACACACGACACAACACGAGTCTATACATATTTGATGTTTATTTGCACAGTGGAATATTTCGTACATAACTTTCATCATTTATTTTGTAACTTCTTAAGTCTTAACAAATGTCATATCTAAACCTAACTTAATATCCGCGAGACCCATTCCTAGGTCTAAGTCCAGCCGGACTTCTAAGCCCTTCTGACCACTTCTCAAAGACCCTTCATTATATAGTCGTTCTGTAACATCATACATATGTACTGTCTGACAATTTGACGTATAAAACGTGTGGGTTTGATATAATAAACAATTACAAACATGCATCATATATCAATTTGACAGGTGTGTAGCTGGTGTACTGTCTAACCCAACTGATTATTTTACATGGTCAATATCAACTAGAGTTTGAGGAAACATATTACAAATACAATCCCAGTTATGGTAACAACCAAAGCAGCTGAAACTCCACCAGCTATAGGGCCAATAGGATTTGGAGGATCGGTTTTCGTTTCCTTTTGTCCTACAATTATAAATAGAAATGTACAACTGTTACAACACAATAGACGAATATATTCAAGTCTATATAAGATTTGATTTCATAATCTACTTTATATGGATGTTTGCCCATACATGTATATGTATTTGTAGAAAATGTTGTCACAATTTGGGGTACAAAAATAACGTTAAATAGTGGATTGTATACGTAATATTCCAAGACTGAAGGAAGACATGTTTTAATAGACATGTATTGATAGATAGGCGTTGTGTATCAATTTTAGTTGCAAGTTAAATTAAATATTTCAATAACGTGCATAATTAACATTAGTCTTTGAATAAATAGAAGATATTCTTTTATACTATAGCGAAAGAGCGAACGAACGAGAGAGAGAGCATTTAATGCAGAAAATAGAACATACTGTCTTACCCGAACTGACAGCGCACGCCGGATCCTCTCGTGTGTCCCCAAAATGATAATTACTTTTACATCCGTTCTCACATATTCCTGATATTTTGTAGCAAGAACTATTTAAGCAATTCCGAGAACAATTTTGATCACAGCTTGACCCATGAAACCCAGGTTTACAACTATCACACTTATTTCCGTCGAAGTTGCCAGTACACTGGTAACAATCGCCTGACTGTATTTTACACATGTTATCTGCACATGTATCTGGGCAGACGTTTTGACATTTTTCTCCATATCTGCCCGTTATACATTCGATACAGGCTGTGCCATTAAAATTATCTTCACATCCATCGGAGCAGTCTCCGCTGTCTTTATCACACTTTCTATTTCTACAATTTGCTGAACAGACATTCTCACAAAGTTTTCCATATCTTCCAAATACACATAGATCGCATTTTGCACCGGACATAGTATCAATTTTACAGCCTTCAGTGCAATTACCTGATGACTTGTGGCAAATTCTATTTTTACAGTTTTTGGGGCAATTTTGTTCACACAAGTTCCCATATTTTCCTGTTACACATTCTGAACACTTTTCACCAGAGAAGTTAGAGGTGCAATTGCATTTGCCTGTTTCTGTCAAACAGATTTTATCTTTGCAGCCAACTGCACAGTTTTCCTGACATTGTAGTCCATACTTTCCATTTTGACATTGACTACACTGTTGCAAAGATGAGCAAGCCAAACAGTTATGCGGACATGCTTTCTTGCAGGAATTTTCTATGTCATAAAAACCATTCTTGCAAGCAACGCAGTCGGTTTTGTCACATTCACAATTTGAAGGACAACTGGAATACTTACAGGTAAAAGACCCGTGCTTGTCGTAGAATCCTTCCTTTCAAGTATCACAGCGTGCACTTGAAGGACACGTTTTACAGTTGGGAAGACATGTTGATTTACAATCCTTTCTAGTTCCTGGGTAGAATCCATCATAACACGACTCACAAATATCAATATTATTTTTGCAAGACTTGCAATAATATGTACACAATTCATAGCATCGATCACCTCTGTGACCATCTATGCATCCACTCCGGCATGTGTTATTAAAATATTGCCCTTGTCCACAATTCTTGTCGACACAACAACTGCACCAGATTGTACTACAAGTTTTGTTCAATTCTGAAAGAAATCACATGATGAAAAACAGACGCACTTTGTTATTCTTGTTGCTATGAAATTTATTCGCTAAATTCTTCAAATATTTGTATTATTTTTATGAAGTGTAGAATAAACCTATACATTATGAAAAGGTCTTTCAAACAGGTAAACATAAACAGAAAGATATTGCCGAGAATAGAATGCCTTACCTATTATATCTGTCCAATGTTTCAATGTACTTTATACACATTTCCCTGCTTGACAAAACCGTGTCACATGATTCTAATGTCTTTCTTCGAATATGTTATTTGCTCTTATATGTACAGTGACAGAGGGCAATACCCACTTAGCAATAGGAAAAATGTCTTAAAATTGAAACGAACATTTTGTTACTTCAGAAATATGTGACACAGTTCCCTCAAGCAGGGAATAATGAATAAAAAATAAAGCATTTATGTATAACAATACTCAAAACTTGATGATGGGCAAGACATTTCATTCTGTGACCTTATATCTTATTGAAGTTATATGCTATACTTATGATATGTTTGGTAATTATTTCAATAGCTTTGTTAGAACAAACAAAAAAAAAAACAAAAAAAAAAAAAAAACCCTGATATAGCTATACGTTTTTGACTGTCATGAAGTAAACACCTAATGACTTCCAAATGTCGCAACGTGATATAGGTATCAAATTAAGCAAAAACACTCATTATTTAATATTACGACGATTACTAGCAAAGTACAATATAATGTCAATTTTGATGTGCATAATATTTGAATGAATGCACAAGGTAAAATGTTTTAGTTTAACTGGTGTTGATAACCGTTTACTGAATTCATCATGCAATTCAGTTGGTTTGAACATACATTTTGTGTACTTCAGACAACTTGTCTCAAAGCACGAGCTGTACGTGCAGTGGTGGGATTGCTTAAATCCATATAGCATACAACTCTTCTGCATTAAATATCTGATATGTCTCTATGAGCAACAAGTGCAATTTACGCCTAGAGGATTTGAGGAAGAGGACGTAAATATTCAGGACCATTTGTTTAGGTGTTTGTGCTGAGCATGTGTAATAGGTGGGGAGGGGAGGGGGGGGGGGGGGGGGGGGGGGGGTGTCCAATTTGGATTTTTGTCCGCTGCATATTGTCTAACAATCGCCTATATATTCCATGTTTCAAGTCAATACTAGGCGTAGTATTTACGTTGTGCTCTTGACACAAAATATTGATGACAGATTTAAAATTTGAGTTCATTTTGTGACATATCTGACCTACCGATCTCATCTTCCCGCTAACTGTCTATATCCCTTGTTTTATGTCAATATCTTGTATGGTTATTAAGTTTATCCCTAGACGCAAAACAAAACAAATTGATTTCACCTTGTTGTGAGTATCTTTACATCACCAACTACATATATAACAAGTTTGAAATCAATACTTTTAATAGTTATTAAGTTATGCTTCGGACACAAAATATGACTGCCGGATGGACGGGCAGATGCACACGCCATCACATAACATAGGCGTATTATAAAAGCACGGTATATAGATGTAACTTGCAAAACAAGAAATATCTGCTATTTGTACGTAGGATGTTTTATTCGTATACGTACCACCAAACACGAAATATGTGCCACGGGATATGCACCCTATCACCAAAAGTGACCACAACTGAAAGAAATAAGTGCATTTATTATGAAGATTAAATATTCATAGTATAAAGTTATTTTTTTTAAACCATTTTTTGTTGTAGTTGTGCATCTCATATATATATTATACCAATATTATCGAAATATGAAGCTTTGTCTATACGTAGACAGAAAGCAGCAAAAGCGAAACATAATATTGAAAATTGGAATACCATATAAAATTTAGATAATAAATTTTTTGTAATGTATCGTTAGGTAATGTTTTCTGATTTGACGCATTATAATGTTATTATGTTCTGTTGTAATATATGTTTTGACTTACCGTTGTTAAAATCGATCTCATTCTAAAATTTTAATTTAAAAGTAAAATTAACTGTTCCTTTTAACTTTATAAGCAAGGCGGTTTATTCCGTTTCAATCCAAATCAGAAGTGGTGAACAATCGCTGTAATATATAGCAGGAAATAAATAAATACAATAACTTCACTTATATATCCGGTATTTTGATCTGTTTATACACACGACAAATATGCGGGTCAATACAACCGACATATCTTCCAAAGGATTAAATTCATCAGAAAAATAAAATGCTTCCGTAAAAAAAAATGCGATGAATTGATTGCATTTAATTTTTCCTCTACAATTTCCTTTCGTTGCCGGCCTACTTCGTAATGTATGGCTCTCTGGTTGAGTTTGGAGTGTTTCTTGCTTCCGGGAGATTTGCCCTTTGTATTAGGGTAATTATCAAATGAATACCCCAAGATAGGTTACAATAAAAACTTACAAAGAAGTGACACATAAGAAACATCACGGCGTACATGTATGTTCGATGCATTCACATATACTATTTCAAATAGTGTGGATACATATGTGTTAAAAATGTACTTATTTCAAATCATAAGAATGTCTGAACCTAGCATAAAAGTCAAATTTATCTACTATTTTTAAAAATCTGTTTCACCGAATTTTGGACCTCCGATTATTCATTTATGCTGTAAGTATAAATTGTCAAAAATGACACCGTTGATACCAGAGGTTAAATATCTCTAGGCAATGTTTTTCATCTTTTTTAAAGTTAACAATCAAGATTTTATGATTTCCCGGTACGTTGTAAAGTGATGTGACGTCCATTCCATGATGGCGGCGTCCATACAAACTTCATTTGATGGTTTGCTCACATTTGGTGACGTCTGGTCTACTTATTGTAAAATAACAAATATGGAAAATTAAAACAAACTTTACTAAAAAAATTGTAGGATTTACTTGCACGGTAATCTTTGAATTAACATTTTACTCCATAAAAAAGCAGTTTTTTCCGTTTCAGTTTTTTTTCAGCTCTGTGCTGAAATTGTGTTTATACTTATTGGTAAGCAATGATGTAAAATAAATACAAGTTAAGTCGAGTTGAGGACAATAGATGTACACGCATCAAATATGATTCATTTTCATTATAGGAATCGTATTGATGAAGGTTCGGATGCTAACACTCTGTACTGATTAGTGTGTTCTACGTGCTCGCTATTTTAATAAAAAAAATCTGTCTGCAATTTATGGTTCAATACAAGTAATGATTAAAAATGTACGGTCTCGATATATTTTAATCTAAAACGATTGCCTATATACTGCTATATGCCTAAGTTAAACAAATTGATACTTGCCTTTATTCTTTATTATAACATAATATCTATTTTTTCAAATCAATCCTCGCATCTTTAGTTCTCCTGCTCAGTCGTTTAATGACATTCAAAGCAGAGTGATATAATTTCCACATATGGAGTTAGTTATTCCAAATTGTTTGTGCTATTGTTAGATATGAGTAGTATTAGAATTACCGCAGCGAGCTCAATCTGGCCCCCCTGACCCCTTGACCCTATTCTATAAGTGGACTTTAATCTTACCCTAAACTTAAAATACTAACTTGGTACCCTTGATACCCTGAAAATCTTTTAAATCTTTAGTTAAACCGAATGAAAACCTTTGGTTTAACCAAAAAAAAGATTTAGTCTTTGGTCCGGACTGACCCCTTGCCCCTATTCTAAAAAATCCAATGCCGGACAATTTAAAATCCACAGGTTTTAAACAGACTAAAAGTTTTAAAGTTAAATTTAAATACATATGATATAGATGATTTTACAAAATAAAATATATTGTTTGAAAGAAAGAAGATTTACGGATAATATAAACCCCCATTATGTTATAACAAAAAATGGGAGAAAAATGATAAAAGCTACCTGTTCATCTTGTGGAAAGATGAAATCAAAGTTTGTTAAAAGTACAGGAGGTAATTTAGATATTCACAAAGCAATGTTACCTTTATTACCTAAGAAAGGTTTAAACACTTCCAGGATATAATTATTGTGGGCCAGGAAATCCCCTAGATAATGGACCCCCGTCAATGAACTGGATGCAGTATGTATGGACCATGATTTTTGCTATGACTCAAGACTAAGTAAAAGTGAATGTGACAAAAAAATGCTTTCCAATTTAAATAAAACTAAATCAAAAACATTTGGAGAAAAAATTGCAAAACATTTAGTTGTGAAACCTATAATTAAAACAAAATACAAACTTGGGCTGGGACAAAAGTCAAAAAACGGGAAAAGGGGGTAGAGCAAACTTTTACTACCCCCAAAATAAATTGGAGCGATGAATTAGCAGAAGAATTACACAAACCAATTAAAAGGAAATTTAGGAAACGAAGAGTGATAGTTAATGATATTGATGATACTTGGTCAGCTGATTTAGTTGACATGCAAGCTTTTTCAAAATATAATAAAGGAGTAAAGTACTTGTTAACCGTTATTGATATATTTAGTAAATATGCTTGGGTTATTCCATTAAAGAATAAAACTGGAGAATCTGTTACTGAAGCATTTGAAAAAATAATTTTAGAAGGACGATTACCAGTAAATTTATGGGTAGATGAAGGAAAAGAATTTTATAATAAAAAGTTTGAATCATTTTTGAATAAAAATAAAATTAATATGTACCATACATTTAATGAAGGAAAGGCTGTAGTAATAGAAAGATTTAATAGAAGTTTAAAAAGAATAATGTGGAAATATTTTACAGCAAATAATACTTATACTTATTTAGATAATTTGCAGGATATGGTTGATAAATATAACAAAACAAAACATTCTAGTATAAAAATGACACCAACCGAAGCTAGTAAAAACTTAAAATAAAGGACTGTTTACTTTAATTTATATGGTGATTTAAAGATACCAAAGAGCAAAGCAAAATTTAAAATTGGTGATCGGGTTCGCTTAAGCAAACTTAAAAGACATTTTGAAAAAGGATATACACCAAACTGGACAGAGGAAATATTTATAATTTATAAAATTAATAATACAAATCCCAGAACATACTCTATTAAAGATTTAAATAATGAAATAATTCAAGGTTCATTTTATGAACAAGAACTTTTACCTACTGCACAAGAAGTTTTTAGAATAGAAAAAGTTATTAGACGAGACTATAAGAAAAAACAAGCTTTAGTAAAATGGAAAGGTTACAATGAAAAATTTAATAGTTGGGTACCATTTAGCGATCTTGAACAAATTTAATTTAGAAATAAAAAGTTTAGTTATATAAATGAGCAATAAAAATCTAATTTCTAATAATAATGGAATAGAAACAATAGATCAATTAATTATCCACTTAACTAAACTAGCTGCTGCTTACAGAAAAAGTTATAAATTTTGTGGGAGAGTAAGTACTGGGTTATATATTACAGCAGGTGTTTTTGGTTGTTCAGCTGCATTAGCACTTGTTCCAGCTATTCCTATATTTGTAGCAGTTGCTGGTGCTGTTCCATCAGTAATTACCATATTTACTAACAGACTAAAACTTGACGACAAGAAATTTTTTTTAAAATCACATCACCACAAAATAAAACAACTTATAACAAAAGCACGGATTGGAAAAGTAAATAAAGAAGAAGAGAAAAAAGTTATTCAGGATATTTTTACAATACTATTAGAAATGCAGAAAGAAAAAAAATATTCAACACCCCTTGAAATGCATATGAAGGAATTTAAACTTAACGGATATAAAAGTAAAAAAGAAGAAGAGCTGTATTAAATTTTACGTGTGTTTTTTAAAGATTTTTTTCTATAAGTATATTATATATAGATGGTTAATAGAAAGGTAGATAGAATGATTATGCCAAAATTATCTAGCACTTTAGGAGAAATAATGAATCCAGATGAAAATTCATATAAGAAAGTTCTTAAAAGAAGAAATGTTATTAAATCAAAACTTAATCAAATAGTTAGCGATGAATATAAAAATCACGTTATTGATAAATTACAAAATGTTATAGATCCTTATCTTCGTAAAAGAACTTTATTTGAATGGGACTGTGGTTGTCTATTAACTGAAGAAGAAAATGATGAAAGATTATGTGATTGTCCCAGACCAAATAATTATCGAAACAATCCTAAAAAAGTAATTGTAACCGACTGTGATACTAATGAAGAAAAAATATATAGAAGCACTTACAAAGCATCTAAAGAATTTGGTATTAATGCTGGGTTAATAAAAATGTGTTGTGAAGGGACAAACCGAGTAAAATGTGGAATATCAAAAGTTAATGGAAAAAGATATAAATTTAAATATTTTATTTCTTCTTAAAGATAATTTAAAACTTTATTTATTTTATTATTTTTTTAATTATTTTTTTTAATCCTTTTTTGCTTGAAGATTTTTTTCTAAATATAATATATAGATGGAAATCGAGAGATCTACAAAACAATATTATAAGAAATTTGAAATTAAAATTACATATAGACAAGACCCAAAGAATCAATTATATTTAACTATAAACGACTCTTATGAAATACTTAAATCTGAACTTAAAACTTTAAAAGGTATAAAAATAAACGTTGTTTTAAAAATAACTTTTGCAAAAATGGATAAAACTGATACAATATATAAATCAGCTTATTTTCAATCAAAGGCTTTAGAAATTATTAACACTAACGAAATAAAAAAAACTTTACATCAAGCTTTTGATGAAATAATAAATAGAATTGGTAATTGGATTTCTGAAGGAAGCGGCTGGAGAATAGAGTCAGTTGATGCTCATTATATAAATAGATATAAGTATAATCCATTGGCTGCTTCAAGTTATTTAGAATTACCAAAACCATTACAAAATTCAATGAAAGGATTAATAAATATAAAGAATGATGATAACGAATGTTTTAGATGGTGTCATTTAGCTTACAAATTTCCTGTAACAAAAAATTCTGAAAGAGTTTCAAATTATAAAAAACATATAAACGATCTTGATTATACTGGAATTAAATTTCCTGTTACATTAAATCAAATACCTAAAATAGAAGTTTTAAATGAAATATCATTTAATATATTTGGATATGAAGAAAATAGTATTTATCCATTGTACATATCAAAATATCAATACGAAGAACACTGTGACATGTTGCTAATTACTAATGATAAAATAAATGATAAAATAAATGATAAAATAACTGATGATGACTGTAAACCCTCAAGAACTGTAATCCAACATTATGTTTGGATAAAAGACTTTAATAGATTAATGTTTAATAAAACCAAAGATCAACATAAAAAACATTTTTGTAAATCATGTTTACAGAATTTTACTCAAGAAAGAATATTAAATGAACACATACCAAATTGTTTAGCTATTAATGGTATCCAAGGCGTAAAAATGCCAAAAGAGGGAAGTAAAGTACAATTTAAAAATTATCATAAAGGTTTAGCAGTACCTTTTGTAATTTATGCTGATTTTGAATCAATAACTAAAAAAGTTTTAACTGCTTTACCATCAACTGAATCTTCATTTACTGAACCATATCAAAATCATATAGATTGTGGTTACGGCTATAAAGTTGTTTGTTGTTATGACGATAAATATACTAAACCAACCCAGATTTATAGAGGTCCTAATGCAGTTTATAAGTTTATTGAAAAAATGCTTGAGGAAGTGGAATATTGTAAAGAAATATTTAAAGAACATTTTAACAAAGAACTAAGAATGTCTAAAAAAGATGAAAGTGAATTTAAAAAACAAAAGTTTTGTCATATTTGTGAAAAAGAATATAAGGAAAATGAAAATCCTGTCCGTGACCATTGTCATATAACAGGAAAATTTAGAGGAAGTGCTCACTCAGAATGTAATATTAATTTTAAACTAACACATAAAATTCCTGTTATTTTTCATAATTTAAGAGGTTATGACGGTCATTTTATTATGCAACAAATAGGAAAATTTAAAAAAGAAATTAATGTTATTCCTAACAATATGGAAAGATATATGGCATTTATGATTTCTGACTTGGTCTTTATTGATTCATTCCAATTTATGTCTCAATCATTGGATAACTTATATTCCAGAATTTAAATACTTATCTCAAGAATTTGATTGTGAAAACATTAATTTATTAAAGACAAAAGGTGTTTATCCATATGATTACATGGATTCATTTAAAAAATTTAAAGAAACAAAATTACCTTCTAAAGAAGAGTTTTATTCAATTTTAAATGAAACTAATATTTCTGATAATGAATACGAACATGCTAAAAATATTTGGAAAAAATTTAAAATAAAAACACTGGGAGAATATCATGATCTATATTTTAAAACTGACGTATTACTTTTAGCTGATGTATTCGAAAATTTTAGAAAATTATGTTTGGAGTACTACAAATTAGATCCTTGTCATTATTTTAGTAGTCCTGGGTTAGCTTGGGATGCAATGTTAAAAATGACTGGAATTAAGTTAGATTTAATAACTGATATTGATATGTATCTTTTTATTGAAAAGGGACTGAGAGGAGGAATAAGTTATATTTCAAACAGATACAGTAAAGCAAACAATAAATATATGAAAGATTATAATTCAAAAGAAGAAAGCAAATACATTATGTACCTTGACGCCAATAATCTTTACGGTTGGGCTATGTGTCAACCTTTGCCCTCTGGAAACTTTAAATTTATATCCGAAAAACAATTTAAGAAATTAATTGCAAAAGGTAAAACTAACTTTATAGTTGAATGTGATCTTGAATATCCAAAAGAATTACATAAAACCCACAATGATTATCCTTTAGCTCCTGAAAAAATTAAAATACCAGATCAATGGCTTTCTGATTATAGTAAAAATATTAAAACAGAATTTGAAATAGGAAAAAGTAATGTAAAGAAGTTGGTTCCAACTTTAATGAAAAAACAAAATTATGTAGTTTATTATAAAAATCTTGAACTATATAAGAATTAGGGTTAAAAGTAACAAAAATACACAAAATATTAACTTTTGACGAAAGTCCTTGGTTAAAAAAGTATATTGATTTTAATACTCAAAAAAGATCTAAAGCAAAAAATTCATTTGAAAAGGACTTTTTTAAGTTAATGAACAATTCTGTATTCGGTAAGACGATGGAGAATTTACGTAAGAGGGTTAATATTAAATTAACACATGATGAAAATATTTTATTAAAATACATAGCCAAACCTTCATTTGTTAGTTCAACGATGTTTAACTCTAACCTTTTTGGTATTCATAGAATAAAAGAAAGTTTGTTATTAAACAGACCTTGTTATGTTGGAATGTGCATTCTAGATTTATCAAAATATTTAATGTATGATTTTCATTATAATTATATTAAGGAAAAGTACGACGGTAATTGTAAATTATTGTTTACTGACACTGATTCATTATGTTATGAAATAAAAACCAAAGATGCGTATAAAGACTTTTATAAGGACAAAGATTTATTTGATAATAGTGATTACGATAACAACTCAAAATTTTATTTTGATAATAATAAAAAAGTAATTGGAAAATTTAAAGATGAAGCTGCCGGTGTAGTAATTGTTGAATTTGTCGGATTAAGAAGTAAAATGTATTCTTATTTATTAGAAAATGAAGTTAACATTAAAAAATGTAAAGGAATTAAAAAACTTGTTGTTAAGAAAACAATAGTTCATAAAAATTACAAAGATACTTTGTTTAATTCAACCCAAAGTAATCACACCTTTAAAGTTATTCGTTCTGATAAACACAATCTTTCCAGTTATGTTATAAATAAAACATCTTTATCATGTTATGATGATAAAAGATATATTCTTGATAATGGTATTGATACATTAGCTTATTTTTAAATTAATTAAAGTTTTTATTAAAGTTTTTATTAAAGTTTTTATTAAATTATAGAACCATAAATTGTTAACTGAATATTTTTAACGTTTAAAGAATTAATATAAATAACATCATTTATTTTAAATTTATTAGCATAATTAATAGAAATAGATTCATTTTTTCTGTTATTTTTTACATCGTAACTTTGAAGAATTACATTTTCTTTATTTTTTAATTGTAATTTAGCTTCTCCTTTATCTAATTTAATTGCATCAACAAGAATAATTAAGATGCAATTAAAATTAATTGTTACATTATTACCTTTTTGAACTAAACCAGGACTAGCATTTACAGTTTTCCATTGAAATAATCCACCATCGGTATCTTGGGTATAACTTGTTAAAAACAATGGAGGTTTTCTTATTAATTGTCTTTCTATTTGTTTTTCTATTTTATTTACTTTTTCATTTATATTATTGAATATTCCCATTATATTAATTATTCCAGTTAAATAAATGTCCTTTTTTATTAAAATAATTTATAATAGTTTGTTCATTTACTCTTTGATTATGAATTTTTAGTATTTTATACAATAAATCATACAACGGTACTTTATCTTGTAACATTTTAATGAAAAATAAACAATAATATCCGCAAAGCATACTTGTTTTGTCTTGATATTGAACATTGTTGTATTTTACATTTGGTATATACTGAATTACTTCTTTTGGTGGAGGAAGTCCAAATGGATCAAAGTACAAAGCACTTTTCAGAAAACTTTTAGTTTTATCGAAATACATATTATTTAAGTAACAAACCCAATGTGTTCCAGGACCAACAGAGTCGTCCAAATTTATAATTCCACATTCAACCTTTTCTTTTAATTTTAATAAATTATTTCTACTAAATACACCCCTAAAGTTTTTAATTTTTAATTGTTTTACCCATTGTTCAATTTCAAAGTTAGATATTGGTTTGTTTATAAATTTTATTTTTTTTTTACTATAGGAATTCGTCTGTAAGGTCTCCGTTGAGAATCAATCTGTAGTCCTTTCCCACTTAACAAAGATGTAATCAAAGGTATTCCTAGACTAGCAGCCAACATACCTAAAAAGCCACCGTCTTGTTTTTGTTTTTGTGTTAATTTAATCACTCCAGATCCTACTAGTTGCTTTCTTTGATTAGGTGTAAGATATGGTGATATCATATTTCTCTTATCATTAGCTACTGAAATTCTTCCCCCTGGGAGAAGAGAGGACCCATTGGGTCCGATCATACCATTTCCAAGTATTTTACTAACACCAGTACTGGCTAGCCCAGACAAAGCACCAATGCCTAAAGGGGCTAATATTTTTGGAGCTATTTTTGCTGCCATTGGAAGAATTGTTTTTCCTAACAAACCAGCCAAAGCTCCTAAAAATCCACCATTTTGACCTTGACTGGACATTTGTTTCTTTGAAATTGTAATTTCTAATCCCTTCTTATTTGCAACAGCTTTTTTAATTTGATTAATTTGTGTTTTTGTTAAAAGTAAAGGGAAGTTTCCACGTAATTGTTCATGTTTTAATCTAAAAGTATGTGGAATTTTATTATTATAAGCTTGTGCTAAATTTTTCTTTTGTCCATCTGTAAGGTTAATTTTATATTCAATATAATTTGATGACATTATATACTTTATATTTATTTTAATTTATATTTATTTTAATTTATATTTATTTTATTTAAACAATAACAAGTTCATTTCCAATAGTATTTATTTCAACTGTTTCTTCATACAATACAATTGCGTAAACACGAATATTAGCTGCTGGTGGAATATTTAATTTAGCTGTTAATGTAATATGCTTAGGATCTTCTGTTATTACTTCCTTTTTATATTCCAAGTTAAAATGAATAAATCCAAACAAACTTTTAAAATTAAATCTATTTAAGAGACTTCCAGTAGTCTTATTATTTTGTTTATAATAATAATTAATTACATCATCATATATTCTTGATATACTTGTGTATTCTGTTTCTGGATAAAAAACACCATTACCAACTTCAAGACGACAAGAGCTCAAAATGCAATTTTCATTTGCTGCATTAATTTTAAATGTATCTAATAAATGTGGATTATGTTCTTGTGAATTACTTTTGTCAGGTCGTTGTAAATAAACAAATACATGTTGTGGTTTTGTTACACCAGCTGTTATTCTAAAGGTTATATTATTTTGTTGTGTATCAGTTGATTGCGTCACCATTTCCCTAAGGTATGACCATCTTGCTTTTGTAAATCTTTCAGTAGCAATTAGATCAAACCCAAATTCATTAAAAACCAAACGTGGAACCCATAGAATTAATTTTGTTACAATTACTCTACCTGGGTCTCCGCCAGCTCTAAAAATTAATTCATCATCATCTGTCAGCTGCAGTGTTATTTGAATTTGACTTGGAGGTAAAATATTAGTTTCTAAACCCTGAAAAAATGAATAATTATTTAATGGAATTTTAGTGTTTACCTCTTTATTATCTTGGATTAATCCTTTTCTAAATTTAAAACCTGAATTATCAGCAGTAGCAGCAGTATCAGTAGTATCTAAATAAATAAATTCATTTGTTCCAGTTGATTTTACATAATCTTCAGATAGTTCAACCAAACTCTTTACATTTATTACTTTGTATAAATTATTACAATCATAAACAATTTTTCCATTTTGTTTAACCACTAACTGATCAATTAATGAAGCTGCATTATTAATTAAAGCAATTTGATCTCCATCACCGTAATTATTACCATTAGCAAGCTTATTTACTTTAAAACTTACTTCAAAATAACCATTAAACCAATCAAAATATGAACTTGTATCATTAATTGTAAAGTGATATCCGTTTTTTTTGTTGCTTAACATTATTTCCCAGGACAGATATTAAAGCTGTATCTAATTGAATAGGAGTTAATTCATATCTTTCACAATATTGTTTTGTTCTAAACATGTATATATTATATATTATTTTATTTTTTTTATTCTAGTTTTTATTTTAGTTTTTATTTTATTTTTTATTTTTTATAAATTAATCTGTTAATACGTTTTTGTTGAGCTGAAGTTCCAGCACGAGCTAAAGTCCCAGATCCTGACAATAATCTATTTAATCTTATATTAATATCCTCCTCATTATCATTATTTTTATTATTATTTTTATTATTATTCTTTTCTTGTAATTCCTTAGCAATTAAATTACCAACTGCCGGAGCAGGTTTCTTTTTAAGTTTTTCAACAAGCTTTGCTGCAGCTAAATTTCCAACTTCTGTTCCAACCTTTTTTGTTCCACTTTCAAGTGCTGCTTTTCCTGCTGTTTCCAAAGCTTTTTTTCCAGCTGTGCTAATTGAAGATGCAACTCCGCTTGAAAGCAATTTCGTTAAAGTGTCAAAGATTCCTGTTCCGCGTATATTTTCTTCTCCCGTGTGAGCATCAACATAAATAAATATTCCTTTATTTTTGTCATAAACTTTTTTGTACATTATATAAAACTAAAATTTAATTAAATTTCTTTTAAAATTAGTGTAAAACTTGTTTCAACCTCATTAAAATTAATTATTCTACCAAATACATCTGTAATATATATTCTAATTGATTTTATAATATATTTATTAATTTCAGAATATCCAACTCTTTGTGGTTCTTTTGTAAATGGATAAGCTCTTGTTAAATCTGCAGTACTTAAAGCATAGATAATATCACTGAAATTTACCATCAACAAGTGAATTATCAATAAGATCACAATGAATGTAAATTGTATCCACAGAGTTAGTTATATTTGGTGTTTTAGTTCCCCATTCAGTTTTGTCTAATATTTTTTTTTCTCAAATCCAAGCAATGTATGAAAATTTGATATTTCCAAATCCAACTTAAAATTATCTGTAATTGAAATCAAAATCTTAAAACTACTTAAATCAAATTCCAAACTTATTGGAGCAATTTCTGGTTTATCAAATTCATAATCACCATTACTTATTAATGTTTCCCTAATATAATTATTAATATCTGTGTAACTGTAAGAACCATTTGTAAATATAATATCTTTCCAATCCTTACCATTATGATAACGAATTCTTTTATTGTCATATTCATCACTAATATTATGCCAAGAGTAGGTCATAGTGTTAATACTATCCAAACCAACAACATAAGTTTTATTTTTATCTAAAATTAAAGAACGACTAAATCTGATTGTAAAATCACTCGGTTTATTTTTATTATCTTTAACTGTTTCAGAACTTAATACTATTTTTTGTTCCATTTATATATAATTAAAAACTTTAATTTAAGTTTAAATTCAAGAAAAATAATTTTTATATAACATTTCATGTTGTTCTGGTAAAAGAGAATTCATTTTTAATAGTTCATCATTATTCTAATACCTTCATTTTTTAGTTCTTCATTATTATTTCCAGCATTAATTGAACCACAAATTAACTCTAAGTCATTAACCAATTCTTTTGGATTACATGGACAAACTCATAACCTTGTCCCCTAATTACTTTTTTAAATTTCATAGATCTTTTATTGATAGGTAATCCTGACTTTTCTGTTAATTCTTTAAATATTTTTATTGAATGATTTGAATGCTTTTTCTTATTGTTATATCTTTTATTAATTAAATCAATTAAATCATCATCTACTTTAGTGTTAATTACTTCTTTTCCAGTTATTCTATCCTTAGCAATTAATTTGTTTTGACCATAAAGTTTATTTAAGTTAATAATTAAATTACCATATTGTCCATTTGGTAAAACTTTATATGGGTTATGATATCTTATTCCTTTTCCTTTTTTATATGTAGGCTCCGTATCAAGAATATGATTTAACCGGCCTTTGTACTTTAATAATACATCTCGATCATGTTTTAATTCTTTTACTTTTTCTTGTTTATTTGGATCTTTTGAATTTAATTTGCCAGTTATTAAACCATTTAATTTTCTAATATTTCCAGTAACATCATCTATTGTAGCTTTAAGATCGTCTTTATCTATTTTATCTGGATTAGATTCATCTGCAATAAAAAAGTCAAACATTTTAGACGATTTGTAATATTTATATTCTTTTAAAACATCATTATCTATAAAAGCATCTAAATCTACTGTATGTATTTTTTTTTCTTTCGGTCTTGCTCCCAGTTCTTCTGATTCTTCAATTGTATCTTTAGTTGTATCATCAGTTGTTTCAGTTATTCCCATCTTTTTTCTTCCATAATCTTCTAATCTTTTAAGTTCATCTTGAGAAACCCGTCCAACAGATTCATCTCCCCAATCTATTGGTGAAGCCGATTTTAAAGCTTGTTCTCTTTCATAATCTTTCAGTACTTTTTTAATTTCTTTTTCAGTAGGTTCTTTGTTTATTTCCCTGTATTTTTTATATTCCCTCGCCACATCTTCAGGAGACCATGTAATTGACGGTTCTTGGAATAGCTGTGGTACACCCTGGTATGTTTGTATGTCTTTCATTTCATCACCTAATAACGCTAATTGTTGTTTTATTCCAGGTAATGCTTTTAACTGACTTGATAATTGTTCTTTTTGGCTTTCTATTTTTTCAGTAATTGGCTTATAAATTTCAGTATACATATCCCGATTTGTAGCTTTTCTTATTTTTTCTCTCATTATTTCTTCTCTAAGATCTCTCATCTTTTGCCCGACTAATTTTTTTCTTATTCTTATTTCATTAAGTTTTGATTGCATTTATATAATAATATAAGATAATGTAAAATAATGTAAATTAATGTAAAATAATGTAAAATAATGTAAGATATTGTAAGATATTGTAAAATAATGTAAAATAATGTAATATTATATAAATGGAAATTCCAAATTATGATACAAAAAATGATAAATCCAATAACTTTAAACAATTTTATCCTTTTATGCCAGATTCATGTTTTAGAATGTTAATATGTGGATCTTCTGGATCTGGAAAAACAAATACATTAATGCATATACTTCGAAAACCTCTTATATATTATGCTAAATTATACTTATATGCTAAAAACTTAGAACAATCTAAATATCAGGATTTAATTAACAATTTAAACCAAATTGCAAAAAAAATTAAAGTAGATCCAAATGAAATACTTGAATATTCAGCTGATCCCAACCAAATTGAACCTTGTGAGAATCTTGAATCAGAAAAACAAAAAGAAGTAATATTTGATGATTTTGTATGTGAAGATAAAAAGGTTCGAAATGAAATAACAAAAAAATTTATTCAAGGACGTCACAAAAACTGTTGTGTTATTTATTTAAGTCAGTCTTACTATAAAACACCAAAAGATATTCGAATTAACTGTTCACATTATATTTTATTTGAAAGTCCAGGTAAAATGGAAAATAATAGGATTTGCGATGAACAAAATATAGATCGTGATACTTTTGCTAATGCAACAAATCAAAAATATGATTTCTTATATTGACAAACCAAGGAAGTTTTTAAGAAAAAACTTTACTGGTAATATATAATAATTATATAATGGGAGTTTTTAATGATGTAAAACAAATTAATCAACCTGACAGTATAAGTAAAGTTAAATTTGATATTGATTTAAGTGATTATGCTACTAAAAAGCAATTCAAAAAGCTTAAAAAGGAAACGGAATCATATCTTCACAGAAATAAGGAACTTGATAACACAATGAACAGAGCATTAGATATGGGAGGTAATGAAATAATTAACCTAGGAAATCCAGATAAACCCAACGATGCAGTTCCAAGACGGTTTGTGTATAAAAAAATTCAAAGTGTAATAGATGACTATAATCTTGAAGATATCAAATCTATAAAACAAACGCTAGAAGTAGAAGTAAAGAATATTGAAGAATTAACAAAAGATTTTAAAAAGAATTCATTATTAATTAATCAATTACAAGGTAAAATTGAAGAAGAAATGAAAGCTATGGTTGATTCTATTAAAGGACTTGAAGAGAAATCTGATTTGACAGATGACAACATAAAAGAAGTATTTCGAGTTAATTTAAACATTTTATTCACCCAAATTCAAGAATTAAAAGATAGTATGATTAAACATGAAGAACTAAAAGACAAAATTATTGAAGCTGAAAAAAAGTTACAAAATATGTACCAGTTAGAAATCAGAACAGAAATAAATAAACTAAATACTGAAATGACAAAAGGGAATCAAGATTTACTCGACACATTTTCAAATAAATTTGCAGAATATGAATCTGAATTGGAAAAGGCAGCTTCACAAAGAGGTGATGATCATGATACAGCATTAGATAACCTTAAAAAAGAAATTAATTCTAAAATAGATGACTTTAAAAAACAAATTCGAAATTGGATTAGTATTGTTGACAACCGTCACAATTTAAAATATGCAGAATTAAGTAATATTACAAAAAAAATTACAAGAAGATATTAATGAATTTAATGATCAAATTAAAAAAATAACAAATGATTTGGACTCTGTAGTTGAAATATCAGCTAAACAAGAAGAAGCAATTAAGATAATTAATGATCAAATTAAAAAAATAATAAATGATTTGGACTCTGTAGTTAAAATATCAGATAAACAAGGAGAATCAATCACTGCTAATACCCAAGTAATTACTGCTAATACTAAAGCAATAACCGCTAATGTTGAAGAAATTACCACTAATGCTGAAGAAATTACAAAAGTAAAAAATGTTTTCTTAAAACAAGAAACACAATTAGCTAGAACAAAGAATACTGTTGACAATTTATCTGCTTCTGAAGTTGCTACAACAAAACGAGTTGATGATTTAGCTGAAATAATTCTTAAACTTAAAAAGAAAGACAGGAAAATAGAAAAAAGGGTAGAGGAAGTGAGACATGAAGCGTTTCTCTTTGAATACTATTATAATCATACTTTTGATTACATACAAATGAAAAAGTATTTCGACCGTCGTGGTGCCTGGATACATTCAACATATAAAAATATGGCCGATCTGAACTATTTAAATATATTTGAAATAAGACCTGGAATTATCTTAGATTATAAAGACTTTATAAACACAAACCAAGGATATAAAATAGATGTACTAGATATGCTTTTGAGTGGTGTGATTATAGTCAAAAAAACCGGAACTTATATAATAGATATTAAGATTTTATTAAAGGGTGCAAGCTCCCCGGGTGAACCGTATAAACCGACTAAAAGCCCAATATCACATTTTATATTTAGGTGGCGAAATAATAGGCCTCAGGATGATGTTTTATTTGATATATTTGATAATGTAAATATAACAGCTGAGGCAGCTGAGGACTTTGATACTGATAAGTTAATATCTATGTATAAGAAAAAAATTAAAATTTATCTAAAACAAGGAACAATGTTTGATATTCACCCGTATGACGATTCAGCATTTACAGAATTAACATTTATGCTTTTGATGGGCAGTTACATCAAATTCTACATATCAGATGAACCTGTATCCTCTGGTAGAAGCAGACTTTTGGATTAAAGGGTTAATTAAAAGCTTAATTAAAGGTTTAATTACTATGTGTACCCTAATAATATACTTACTAATTGAAAATAAGATCAAATATGTTGTATAAACAACTCCTCGATATATGTTTATCTTAAAAGGAATGCAATAAATCGTCTGTTTAACTGATAATATTGATTGTAAACACACCGTGTGTCACCAAATTACAAAGCTATAATCTATACGTTTAATGGTTTTAAAAATTTTTATGAATTACAGCGTAATTCTCAATAAACTGTTTCAACAAAAACTGACACATATGTCGTCTGCGAAACGTTCTATACTAAGGTCATTAAGTGCAGACGGATTACAGCGTAATTCTCAATCAAATGTTTCAAAAAAACCGACATAAATGTTTATCTTAAAAGGAATGCAATAAATCGTCTGTTTAACTTATAATACCATTTGTAAACACTTTGCGTCATCAAATTACAAAGATATAATCTATACGTTTAATGTTTTTAAACATTTCTTCATGAATTACAGCGTAATTCTCAATAAACTGTTTCAACAAAAACTATTTATCAACACCGGTGTCATTTTCAAGTTTATCAATATCAACAACTTTAAACAAATATTGGTTTAATGTACCGGTGCCGCTTTATTGATTATTGCAAATAACAGCTGATCAAAGGAATGTGATAATGAATCGTCTGTTTAACTGCGGTATAATAGTTAGTATATAAATAAGAAATTCGGAAGTAATATTACAGGAGGTACATTTTATAGTTAATTATTTTATAGTTAATTATTTTTAATATATTTTAGATTTTGTTCTCATTTTTGTTAACTGGTAAGGTTTTGTCAAGTTAAAGCAACCTGAAAACCTGTTTTTTCTTATTTTTTAAATTGTCCGGCATTGGATTTTTTAGAATAGGGGCAAGGGGTCAGTCCGGACCAAAGACTAAATCTTTTTTTTGGTTAAACCAAAGGTTTTCATTCGGTTTAACTAAAGATTTAAAAGATTTTCAGGGTATCAAGGGTACCAAGTTAGTATTTTAAGTTTAGGGTAAGATTAAAGTCCACTTATAGAATAGGGTCAAGGGGTCAGGGGGGCCAGATTGAGCTCGCTGCGGTAATTCTAATACTACTGATATGGTAGATCTACAGAAGAAATAAAATATGATCCTTTGAAAGGGTATTCGGTCTTCAGCTTAAGATAAAACTAGCAAGTTGGAGTGTGTCAATTACATTTCATTTTCGAGGTAGCGGTTTGAAACACGCCCTTTTTCTCGCCAAGAATGCGCGTACGAAACATTTTCTTCCTGTTTTATAACATATAATGAATATGATGGTGGCGAGAGATAGATACATTGACAATTCCACCAAAATTAAAAAAAAAATGACAGCGACAAAATGTTTCTTTCAAAAAGGAATTTGCGGCAATTCAAACTTCACATATATTTAGTCGAAAATTTCGTAATTGCAGCAAACTACCTTATACTATGACCTATAAAATACATCTTTCTACTTCATTAAAAAAATAAACTCTAGCCACAACTTGTAACTAATGCAAAATAGACACAGTAGGTCAGTGCGAGCATGTATGCATACACTGAGCTCTAATCAAATGCCAAACTAATTTTCATTGTATATATCATACAAAAGCTCATGTAGGTTGAAAACAGTATGTTGACCAATGTTTTTTTTATGTCTTTTTATTGGTTTTTAGCTCTAAATGATAAAATTTATAGCGGCTTTAGATGTCGGAATAAGAGCACAGGAGCCCAGCTAGGTATTATTTCATCACGGACGGGAACCTTTACAAGAACTACACACCTTTCGTAAGCCAGTTGGATGACTTCCTAACATGAAAGAATCCTACATTCTAAGGGAGGTTTCGAATCTACAGCGTTGAGAGGTAAGTAATTCAAAGTTAGCGACCTCAACCAAATGAATGCGAAGCCCCCTTAACGGCGGTCCAAATGCCACAAAACCGTAAAAGTTCTAATCTATGGCAAATATCTCTCTGATTTGAAGATACATGTATTAAATACAAATAAGGGAACAAATAAATTTAAACTGAAACGTCCCCTTTAGATTTGACACTGACCGTGTGTTGACAAAGTATTTGAATGCATAAGACCATTTCGCCAATACAATAGTTATATATTGATGTTTTAACACAAATATTTACAAAACAATGATACTTTTCAAAATTCATTTCATCATTTTATTTATAAGACATCCTTTTTATTAAAAAAGTAAATCCGACTACACGCATCGTTAAAAATGAAATTTCAATAATCTTCGAAACTTAAAGTTTGAATTGATCTGTACATGTCATACATATTGATAGTTTTTATTAATGTTAGGAACGAAAGTTTGATAATACTTGAGAGGTACAACTATTAATACATTACATTTTGTATTATTCTTGAATATTCTATACATTTCCAGTATGGAGTCGAAAATTCGAATTCATAAATATAACGTACCTTCTGTTTTTTCCCTTCCTTCACATTTTTTATTTTAAAATAGCAGTATCAATATGTAATAAGTAATAGAAAGAGAATTGAAACTCCAGGGTAAACGATTTGTCCCCCGAGTATAAATCGTTTACCCGAGAGTTTTAATGTTCTTTCTGTTGTGTATCATAGCCATCCATATATGGTAGTTGTAGGCGTTCCACATTGCCATATACAGCAGTTCAGTGAGTATTTAAAATCCTTGCTTTACAAATGTGTAAAGCACAGGTAAAATAAACCAATGCTAGAGCAGAAAATCAATATAATACTCTTCGCTCATCTTCGCTGTCTACTGTTCCAGACACGCTGGCATACTTTCCTATCCAACAGTACGGTAACTAGCGTGCGGGTATTAAATACCTGCACACTTTTAGTTACCAAACCCTGTACTCAGTGTATACGAATTACCTGCACCAAATTTGTTAAGAAAAAACACTGAGCTATGATACAAAAGAAACAACTGCAATTTTAATTTAACATTTTTTTTCGTCAATGTTTAAGATTTAGGCGTATTTATAATGATTAATCAGGTTCAAATTTTAAACTTAAAGCAACCCGAAATATTCCCGCCTTTGACTTAGGCTTTATCCATGTAATCAGACCATTTACAGATAATTTACTTTTCCTTATTGAATTTTGGACTCGTTAGATGTCATTGGGGTAGGTACGCGTAAGAGCGCACACATCATGTCGCATATGCACTGAATCGCTGGAAATATTTTATTGACGTCTTATATTGTATGATATAATGCAATTCAGCGTTTGAAAAGTCATTGTGTCTTGGCGAGATTGTCTAATATGTAACAATCAAAGTACGGAAAGTACAGAAAGGCTGGCTACCACAAAACACTGGATGAAAACTGTGCGGGAAAGATGTTTGCAAAACCTTAGATAATATTATGGGTTTTCCATATCAAACTAATGCGAGCATAGGGTATTGTTGTGATGAACCATCTTGATTAACTTGTGATGGTAGTGTAAGGATATCACAGACTATATATGGTGAAAAACTACACTGTGTTTGCTTCATTGGGGATAACATAATTAGTGAGACAAACGGCACATAATTCTCACTTGGGAATCTGAAACCGCAAAGATTAATATCTTACAAAAAATGTCAGGTTCTGAGAACACAATCAAATCAAACCACAACACCGTAACAGTTAATTAAAGAAAGAGCTGAATACGGTCTGCGTATCACATGAATAAGGGTGTGATAAGAGTCTTTTATGTAGAGAAGTGCTTTTTAAAAGATTTTCCTTGTTACAATTGTCGTCTGTATATGAAAAGATTTCTTGCTTTTGGGACTTATTCAGATTGCATATTAAAATGAGTACTTGTTTGCTTTGATATATTTGTTATAAATTATTTAACTGATTTATTATATATGATAATTTTTCTTTAGTATGGTATGCAAATATTGAACTCAATTGAAATCTGTTTTATTATGTATATGCTATATAATGACTGAATCTCATTACACTGAAATGAAGGTACGCTGCATACAGTTTATCTATGTGATATGACTACGGTCAAACTTTGCTTATGAAACAGAAATATTGAAATAATTACAATTGTATGTTTTGCTTGATCTTCACTTTTTTATAGGTGTGACGTCATTGTCCAAAGATTCATGAATAGCGAATATGCATTTGTTAAAGCGGGATCAGTTGGCCTATTTTAGAAATAAATAAAAATAATAAATAAAAAAAATCCTTTAATTGATTTTTCCTCATGTATTCTAATCAAACTTGATTTTTTAACATCTTTATTAGGCCCGCAGCCAACTTTGTTCAGCTGGGACATTTGACCCCTTTTAGGGGCTGCTAGAGCTAAAACTAGAAATGCCTTTATACAGCGTCTCATGAACAGCTTGGTGGATCTTTGTCATACTTGGTCTGGAGCATTATTATAAGGTCCTCTTCCAAATTTATTTATATAGGAACTTGGGCCCTATTAGGGACCACTATAGCTAAAAGTAGATATGCCTTTCTTCGCATTAACCACTAAAATGTAATGGATTTTTATCAAACTCGATGTGTAACAATATCGTAAGGTCTCCTGCTATTTTGTTACAAATGGGGATAGGGACCAATTTAGCTAGAAATATAAACACATTAAATGACCTCTTCTCATGAACCGCTTCATGAATCTTCATCAAACTATTGCTGTAATTATTCGTCTAAGGATAAACGAAACAAAATTGCAACCCTACGAAACCTTTGCGAAAAATTAAAAGAGAACCATTTAAATTGTTAAAGTGCGGTGTTTAGTTTTGCAATTTGAAAAATGTTAGATGAAAGATGAATGTTAGATGAAAAATTCATAAACTTCTTTCCTTATTACAATTCGCCGACCATCATTTTTGAAGATATTTCTTGTTTGTTATATATCAATAATCAATATTTTAATATTGTGTTTATTGCCTAATCAAATTCTACTGGTGCCATTATTTAGCTGTTGTACTTACACCTATGTAGCCGGAACGTTGGCGATATATAAAAGTGGCTTGTAATATTTTATTGTTTAGACTGACGTGACATACTTTGTAGTTTAGACTACATCTAATACCTATATATTTTATCATTTGAAATGCATAATAGGAGAATAACAAATACATTTACAATAGCTAGCAAAATTAAATAGACGGGCCCGTGATCGTTTGGTTTAACGTCGCACCGACACAATTTTAGGTCATATGGCGACTTTCCACCTTTGATGATGGAGGAAGACCCCAGGTGCCCCTCCGAGCATAATTTCATCACGAGCGGGCACCTAGGTAGAACCACTGACCTTCTGTGAGACAGCTGGATGACTTTCTCTCATGAAGAATTCAACGCCCTGAGTGAGGCTCGAACCCATATCGATGAGGGGCAAGTGATTTGAGGTCAGCGATCTTAACCACTCGGCCACGGAGGCCCCACGGATCCCTCTCTGTGGTAAATGAGAAAACGGATCCCTCTCTGTTCACGCATGGGACACTCTTTGTGGTAAACAATGAACTCCAACGTCAGTGAGCTCGAAAAATCGAAATTTTTCTCCTGAACACATTTTTGTATATATAAAAACATATAAACCACGGAAAGACGTAGCTATAACAATCGTGCGATGTTAATGAAACTTGAATGAATAAAGCAAATATCTACTACCTAAGATGTGAAGTATTTGATCCCATCTTACTTGTAAATACACTTTATATGATTATTTTCATCATGTTCCCTTGAAAACGCCTTACTTTCGATTTCGTTAAGTTAATGCACGGGATCCCTCTCAGTCGTTGCAAATTTGACTCACAAAATCCCTCTCGACTCTCTGCAACCGGCACAGGAACCCTCTCGGACACAAGTAATTTTCTATCGACATCGGCCCCCTCTCAATTTTACTTTAGTGTTAGAGTTATGAGATGGTGTTGGAAATTATATTTTAGAATACAAACTTTGGGTCTAATATGTCTTTAAAGAACAAATTGGACCATAATGCATTACGATCATAACTGCGACACCTTTAATCAAACCGAGTCTGATATTATGTTTCTTTGTTGCATTCTACGTCTCGACGTGTCGGGGTTACGACAGGATTTTGGCTTGAAAACAAAAGTAAACTGAAGCTTACGAGTACCAAGGAGGATAATTTCCCCTTGCAATAAGAAACTGGCCAGCTGTGAACCAGATAACCTATCGCAATAATCCAAAATGAGACTATCTGGATGAAAAGTGATTGTGTCGATGGCATACCGCAATTAATATACTATGGCATGTCCTACGATATGGTTAAAGAAAGAAGACAACTCAAGTTTGCAACGTGTTTCGTATTAAGATACTTCTTCAGGCAAACATACAATGTATCAATGTATACAAACATATGTATGACGTCATGACGTCAGTTAACATGACATCATAACGTCAAAGTATGATGTTACGTTTGGCGCACTATTTAAATTTTATTTAGTCCAGAAAAAAGCACAAACCCTATAGTTTTAAGAATAATATTATGTAAATAAGTACCATATATAATTTTTATGTATTTTTACAAATAATAATTAATATAATTTCACAGTGAAAAATAAAAATTAAAAACAAATCAAGAATTAAATAATGTGCACAAAAGCATGTCTACAACAGCAAGTTAGGATCAATAAGATTTAATAATGCTACTGATAAGGACTACCATTAAAAGCAAACAATATAAAAGTACCAGTAGTAACTGACATGCTTGTAACATATGCATTAAACAGCTCAAATAATTGATTGAGTAAATAATACAATGTCAAATGAGTTACTGTATATCATACATAGTCTTTGAATTGAGGCCCTGTGGATACACACCTAATTTGTGCATCCAAAACGTTTCCTTCAGTAGCCTGTTCATTTTATCATTAACACAGTCAATAGGCATGCAGCTAAAATCAGAAAAACTATGGCCAGCACTATTGAAATGAATAGCTACATTAGTTGAAAAATCTGAATGTTGAATGAGTTGAATGTCCTCGATATGGATTACAAGCCATTGAAAGGTAAATTTAACTTCAATCTTGATCAGTGAAATGGTACGAAAACGCTTGTTGAAGAAAATTATCTAAATCCAAGCAAAAATCTCTGTCAGCAATGAGATTAATTAGTGCTCTTTTTAATATAACTCTGGAGTTTATTAACGTTAAAACCTTTTATATGAAGCGAATTAATTATGTTTTCAAACTTAAAAACAGATCTTTAAGTTTCAATTATGCTGAACAGTAGCATAGCATACGGGTAGCCAACTAGCTTTTGTAAAATGTAACCTTTTTTGTTAATGAATGGTTTAGTATTAGTAAAGAAGGAACTAAATATGAACCGCTGATAGTATCTTTGCAAAGACTAAGATCCGCAATTTTTACATATATAACGCAGTACAAATGAGCGGCTGTGTTGAAGTTCATATAACGTGCAGTTTACGATTTAACGTGTTAGTAAAAATCGTGCATCTTAAATTTAGTCAATATTACAGAGGTGGTAGGGGGACCAGTGTATTTTCATACCCTTATTGCTTTCAGTTGATCATTGAATGATTTGCTTCTAGATTTACCTGAGACCTTTGGAAAGCTCCAAGTTCCATTCATTGAAACCTGTATAGCTTATATCGGGATCTGGATAAATTGAAATGAAATTAGGGAAAAGTGTTATGGACGTTGTAGGCCAAGCAGTTGTCAACTACATCAAAATTTGTAATAATGAGAAACTATTTCTCTAAAAGAATATAATACATTCAGTAATAACACAATAGCTTGCTTTTCTACTACCGTCCTTGAACCGGATCAGTCAAACCGAACCTGCAAAACTCATGTCGTGTTGGGCGACCTATGGGTTATACTGCTCATAGCAATATACTAAAATGACAGATGTTCTTGTAACCGAAGTAATAGAGTTAGAATGTGGGCCTAGAAGTCCGGAAACCAACTGATACACTGGCAAATATAACTATGTCGGTTGGTTGGATGTCACATTCAATTATGTTGACCTATTAGCTTTCTAAGTATAGACTTCTCTCATTGGTAAAATCAATTATAGAAATCACCATCTATAGCGTTGTTTTATATTTTTTTTCCTACCATCTATAGCGATTTTTTGTAAATTGTTTTTTTTTACCTTAAGAAAACTTGAAAGTTTGAAAGACACTTCAAAGATTTTTGACAATTTGTTACGATTGTGTATCCTTATCCGAGAAATATTGACTTTAGTAAGCTTTACAACTTTTCGACCTTTGTTTTCTTAATCGTTTCTATTGTTTTCTACCTTACATTTTCCGTCGCATGTTCACGTACTTCTGGGTTTGAAACTCCAACATTGTGATATGCAGTTATTATATCCCACTGTGATTGAACTACTTTGAAAGTTGTCTTCTTACCTGTTTCGTTGGGCCCTTAATAGTGTTTCTCTTGTCAGCCCGCTTTCTGCAAAGGCATTGAGTACATGCGTATTTTGTATTTTGCTTTTTATTATATATTTTACACGAGCATACTGCGCCTTTTAACAAAACAGAATGTTACGGATTATTATAGCGGGGATAACTTTTGTTTAAAATGGCCTGTTACTTTTGAACAATGTGTGCAAAAAAGTCAGGGATTGTGTGCAATAAGCGGTTTAAGCTCCCATATTGTGCTTTTGCTACTGACCGTTTCAAGCCGCTACTACACTTTGTCCATTAATGCGTCTGTCCTTTTTGTCCATTTATAACAAATACTCACTCTGGTATAGGTCTTTGTTTTGGGGATGCTGCGTCCTGGGATCATGACTATTCCTATTGGACCTACCTCCTTGATTTGTTTCGTTTTTGTTTATTTTGCTATAATACCATTTTGTCAAGAAAATGTGAACAAAACCACCGTGAAAAGATCAACACAATATTGCGGCTGATAAAGTAACCCCCTTGTTGGACTCGTTTTTATCATATACGATAATTTGTGATCAATTCAAAGGTTCCAATAGTGAAACCGAGTCTGCTTTTATTGGCTTCGGTCATTAGCTTGCCTATTTCAAATGACACTTTCTCACTTCATAGGTCTCAAGGATACTACTTGGTAACGTAAACTCTAAAGATGTATATACCTACAAAAAGTTCAAAAAGATTTCATTCAATTGTATCAACAAGTATATGATTTTTCTTTTAAATGAAACACTTTTGCCTCTTTTCAGTTTTTAGCTCACCTGAGCACGGAGTGCTCATAGTGAGCTTTTGTGATCACGCTGTGTCCGGCGTCCGTCGTGCGTGCGTCCGTGTGTGCATGTGTCAAGTCGTCCGTCCGTCGTCAACATTTGTGTTTAAACGACATCTCCTCCGAAACCAATGAATGGATTTTGATGAAACTCAGATATGATGTTCCTTGGGTAGTCTTCTACCAAAGTTGTACAAACGGTTCCGTTTGGTTGCACATAAGGGCTGCCAGAACTGAAATAGAAAAAACTTCAACCGACATATTTTCCTAAACCAATAGTCCGATTTTGAAATAATTTCACACAAATGGTCCTAATGTTACCTTCTACCATGTTTGTTCTAATTATACTGATTCGTCAAAAAACATGGCCGCTAGAGGGCGTGGTCACTTTTCCCTATAAGTATATAGTGGAAACTTTAAAAATCTTCTTGTATGAAACCGCTTGCCCGGTTTTAGAATAATTCTATAAAAATGGTCCTTGTATGACCCTCTACCAAGATTGTTCAAATTATTTTGATTCGTCAAAAAACATGGCCGCCGGAGAGCATGGTCACTTTTCCCTATATGTATATAGTGGAAACTTTAAACAGGAATAAGGTCTGTCTCTAATGTTACAGTCATCTATCGCACGTACTTGTAAATTACATAATAATAATTATGCCACAATGATTTTTTTGTCCATAGAATGTTTCCTGAGAATCATTAAAAGAGCAAATGTATGAAAACTAGAAAACTATTATGATTCTTTTTTTTCAAATCAATACGCATTTTAAAAAGAAATAAATAACACAAACTAGTCAGGATATGAGATTTGCTCTTTATTTATATGAAGATATTCTGATTACCAGACCTATATAATACACCTTTTGCCAATCAATCTTTCTAAAGCAATCTTACTTACATACGCGATCTCTCTTTTGTGTAGCAGTCAAATTAAATTTAATAAGTAGAATTGATATGCGTGTGTACGTGCATGCGTGCGTAAATGAGCGTCGGCGCAGATATGAATACTCATGTGTGTGTGTGTGTGTGTGTGTGTGTGTGTGTGTGTGTGTTCGTGCGAACTCTGAGAGCGAAGAAACACTATGTATGTGTTAGCGCTGCAAATTCTATGAAAATAAAAACAGTACATTTCATTGTTAGCATCATTCATAAACAAAGTGAAAGATAAAGTTTTATATAAATGAACGAAATACATTTACAAGAATGACGCGACAACAAATTCTTATTCTCAGATTGAATATTTTCAAATGTAAAATAATCGTACTCAGTCCTAAATTGTTATACAAAATTTCACTCCTGCTATTTAAGAGAAACCTAAATTAGCAACTGTCACCTGCTGGTAAACTATAACAAATCTAGTAAATTTCAAAGTCAATACTACTGACAAAAAATCTTTAAAAACATATATTTATTTATTTATTTATGTATTCATTCATTGTATATGTGTATATTTTCATTAACTATTCACTTAAAGCAAGGATGGTTTTAAAGCATTTCGTGTCAGCGGTTTCGACTGAAAGGGGGGGAGGGGGGGGGGGGGTCGCAGTTAGGTGTCTGCGCAAAATGTTTTTTGATTTTCTTTATATTTTATGACAATACACCTACATGTATTAAGTTTCATTCACAAGTGTTACTGTTATCAGTTTTTACTTAATTTTATAGAAATTCACATTAAAGTGGGTGGGGTAATTTGACATGTAACCAGCCAGGAACACAATCTCCGCCGCGTTTTTAAAAATGATTCAATATTTTTACCTGGAACTTTCGTGATAAAATAACTATGCAATGGACATTTACACAACATGTTTCGTTTTAAATTGTCTTGAATACTTTTTTCAACACAGAGCCACAAAGTGGCCTAATCAAATTTACTGATTTTCAATGGACGAACTTCACCAAAAATCTAAAACATTTTTTATTAGTTGAGATATTTAGGTGTTATTTTCAGCAGATATTGTAAGCTAAATAAACAATAAAATGACAATGTATCAGTACACTCTGATTAATATTGGAAGAGTGGTACACTCTCAAACTAGGGAAAAGTGGGTGGGGTAAATAAACATGCGAAGCTAAACATTCGAAGCAACACAACTATAGGAATAATAATTTTGCAGTTCAAGAAATGGCCTCAGATTATCTACTACTATCTTAATTATGCCTCTATGAGTGGTAGGGGCATATAGATTTGGTTTTGTCCGTGCATGTGAGCGTCCGTCCGTCGCCCGAAGTTCTTGACGCATCTAGCTCAAAAAGTATTTGATATAAATTGATGAAAAATTGCCTGAGTCTTTATCGTGATATGTACTTGTGTACCTTCTACTTTTTGTCTGGTTCCGCCCCTTATTTCGAGAGTTATGGCCCCTGACATAGTCAAAAACACATATTTTCACCTTGTGACACGCCTAGCTCAGAATGTATTTGATATAGAATGTGTCTGTAGGACACATGGTGTGCCCCCACTTGTACATTTGTCAAAAATAAGGGGCAATAATTCAATGATTCATGTTTGCAGTTTTAAGGGGGTATAGCCTCAACAAACATTTTATACAAAGGATTCATCATTCTAGGCCATATACCTCTTGAACTATGAGCATCACAAACAAAACATCCACTATTTTGGCTATTTTAGGGGCAATAACTCTGTAATAAGCGCTAAGGTTCTCAAGAAGAATGCCAAGTGTGCAAGGTCACATCATAATCAAGACTCATGCAGTGCTTCATGAATTTACATCAAACTTTCTGAGCTAGGCACGTCATTAGGTAAAAATGTGCATTTTGAACCATTTCAGGGGCCATAACTCTGGAAATAGGAGCCAGACGACAAATAGGAGGTTCACAAGTTCATATCATGATAAACTCATGCATGGTTTCATCAATTTATATGTAATACTTTCTGAGCTAGGCGCACAGCAAGGTGAAAATGTGCATTTTTGACTATTTCAGGGGCCATAACTCTAGAAATAGGGGGCAGAGTCAGGCGATAAAATAGGAGATGCTCAAGTTCATATCACAATAATGATTCATGCAAGGTTTCATCAATTTATATGAAATACTTTTTGCGCTATCCACATCACAACGTGAAAATGTGCATTTTTGACTATTTCAGGGGCCATAACTCTGGAAAAAGGGTGTAGAGACCGTAGAAAAATAAAAGGTGCGCAAGTTCATATCATGGTTAAGATTCATGCAAGGTTTCATCAATCTATGTCAAATACTTTCTGAGCTAGGCGTGTCACAAGGTGAAAATATGTGTTTTTGACTATGTCAGGGGCCATAATTCTGGAAAGAAGGGGCGGAGCCAGACAAAAATTATAAGGTACGCAAGTACATATCACGATAAAAACTCATGCAATTTTTCATCAATTTATATCAAATACTTTTTGAACTAGGTGCGTCAAGAACTTCGGGCGACGGACGGACGCTCAGACACACGGATGCACGGACAAAATCAAATCTATATGCCCCTACCACTCATAGAGGCATAATTAAGATAGAAGTAGATAATCTGAGGCCATTTCTTGAACTGCAAAATTATTATTCCTATAGTTGTGTTGCTTCGAATGTTTAGCTTCGCATGTTTATTTACCCCACCCACTTTTCCCTAGTTTGAGAGTGTACAACTCTTCCAATATTAATCAGAGTGTACTGATATATTGTCATTTTAATGTTTATTTAGCTTACAATATCTGCTGAAAATAACACCTAAATATCTCAAGTAATAAAAAATGTTTTAGATTTTTGGTGAAGTTCGTCCATTGAAAATCAGTAAATTTGATTAGGCCACTTTGTGGCTCTGTGTTGAAAAAAGTATTCAAGACAATTTAAAACGCAACATGTTGTGTAAATGTCCATTGCATAGTTATTTTATCACGAAAGTTCCAGGTAAAAAGTTTGAACCATTTTTAAAAACGCGGCGGAGATTGTGTTCCTGGCTGGTTACATGTCAAATTACCCCACCCACTTTAAATGTGAATTTCTATAAAATTAATAAAAAACTGATATCAATAACACTTGTGAATGAAACTTAATACATGTATGTATATTGTCATAAAATATAGAGAAAATCAAAAAACATTTTGCGCAGACACCTAACTGCGACCCCCCCTTTACCTTACGGCAAAAGGTACTTTCATAATATATATAAATATATTTAATTCTGTTTATGTGCAGAAAGTAAAATGATTATATATGTAATAGTTAATTTTAGGAAATTAAAGCCCCACAAACTCCGTTGTGGATCGCACATACGTCGTTACTTGACGTTTTCCATTCATTGCGTTTTGAAATATTGATCTTTATCTTGCGAGCTGAAGGTATGTGTTTAAACATTTCTGATGACAGTGGAGTTTGTAACCTTTCTACTTCCTAAAATCTAACTTGTAGTTATATACTTAAAATAATATAAATACAAAAATACATACATATGATTAAATGAACTAACCCACTAGCTACATGTACACCTAATAATTGTTGTGTTTAATGATAAATATATTGTTGGTGTCATTACTACTACTTTGACATCATACAACTGAAATATCCTCCCAAAAGCAAATGTTCTTTTGGAGAATTTTCGCACAACAATTGTTTTATTTCAGAAGAAAAAAAAATGCAAATATTAGAAAGGTTGAGAAGAATCCAGATTCATACACCTTATCCTGTATATCTTAATATTATATGAAATCAAGTAGATGTTGTTCATCATGTCGATGACCTCTCATCATGATTGCATCCCAAACCCAGCCAATGTCCAAGAACAGTAATTGTTACAAACTTTATACACCGGCAATGAATGTACATCACTGATAGCAAAATTACAGTTGAAACGATTACATTAATAACATTATGTACATATGTCCGTATTACAATTCTCTAAGACATTTTCATAGTTTGTATATCTATTTTATATCTTTACTTCTAACTGGACTATATTCATTGTTGAAATCATTTAAAGGAGACAAAAGTTATTCATGTCCATGAAAAGAAAGTTCGTTAATAAGAAATGGAATATAAGAAGACTCTTTACTAGCCAGATGTCCTCAAGTGTTTAACACAGACACAAAGGTATAGTAGAATGTCCTGTAGTTTAAAGTTGCACGTTCTCATATTCTACGTTTCTAACATTGACCGTACCTGAAACGAATCTCGAACATTAACTTTATTTAACTAACGTGTTATGAAATGTATGTATTTGCAGAAATTACAACAAATGAGTGCCTTTGTTAAAAGTAATACGCTGCTTATCGACGTTGAAGACGGTACATGAAAAGATAATGACTAATGCATACACAGATAAGAAAATAAAAAGCCAGCTCGTGCTACTATCAAGCCAGCGATAATACTATTAAAACTGTAAACAGAAAAATATCGAGCACAATATTTCGATATCTTCTTTATGTGTCGGGCACATTATATAGAGATTATTTAATATACCCTAGTGCACTACATAAATTTTAAAAAGGCCTCGGCACATAACTACAGTTTCTTTAAGAGGCTTGTAATTATATAATTGTAGATAAAATGATTGTTACATAATAATTAACAGAAGAGTAACACGTAAACATCAATGGGGCTTTCAGCGACAATAATCACCAGTGTAAAGAGCATGTTTTCATAATTTTAGAAGATTCTATCAGTTTCTTTTCTGTGTCAGTTAATGAGGCAATTGCTAATACAACTGACGTGTCCTTAATGCAGAAAGGGGGAGCAGTCTCTTTCATTTAAAACACGTACTATCTTTAATCAATGCTAAGCCTGGATTCTACACAAATGCTGACATTATGCGAGACATCCCTGAAAATCTCATCTTACAACGTGATTTTTCAAAACGAAACAAATGAAAGATATATTAATTTTTGGTAACACTTTTCGTTTAGATCAAAAAGAGCATATTAGAATCAAAGTGAAGCAACAACAACAAAAAAAAAATCAAAACAACATTTTGGCAGAATTCTCGTATTATCAAAAAAAAAAAAACTTATGATTTATTGCGTAAATAGTAAATAAGAAAATAAATGTTCTATCTGTCAATATATGTTATACAAGTAATCTTTAACCTGTAAACCATTAACCTCTTGGGTAAAGGATCTATATTTTAGTAACCGTAATGTGTTTCAAGCTATATTAATACCCATCTATGCATGACTAGGTTATTGACTGGGAAAAATTGACTAACGGACTGACAGACGGACGGACGGACCATGCGTACACATACACTCCCCGAAATAAATGGGGATTGTTCAACCTGTAAACAGAGGTATGTGAATAGAGGATTTTTTTATATAAAAAAGCCCTTGTGACAGCATCAAGACTTCAATATATAATTTTTAGGAAAGAGTTTGTTTGCCGGTAATTCTAAGTATTATTAAGTGTTGCTCATAAAATTATGCAAATGTGCGTTTCTGTGTAAGACTTGTTGTTCAGACCCTATTTTAATCAAACAAAATCACATCGATTTAGATTGTACAGTGGCTGATAATTAAAAGTACTACTTACTTTCTGGAGCTGTATCATATGTGTGTTCAGGGGCTATAAATAAATAAATATGTCATAAAACTATATCAATGGCAGTGTGGGTAATTAATGTAGAGTGAATGAAACTGGATGTTATGCGAATAAAGCATTTTAGAAATAAAATAGAAAGTATACAGAGGTTTTATTCTATATGTAATATAAATATTATATTCCTTGAAGCTAGTAATATGAATCTTTAAACTGCACGCTACATGAAAAGTATATCGTTTTATATGAAATAAACAAGATCTTCGCACTACCTTGGGTTTTATCGAGACTTTCATAAGCGACGTTATCCTCTTCAGAAACAGCAGTGTGGCCTGAAAAAAAACGAAAACAACAATATGAATTTAGCTAGAGTAATGGCAATTTTCATTAAGTATAGTGCACATTTTGACAATTTGTATTTGAAGAATAATAACACTATGTATTAAGTCATAGCCCCGCATACATATTTTTGTTTCCATTTGACTGTATAACCATAATTTTGCCTTTGCAATGGTTGTTTTACCATATGCATCCAAAAGGTACGACTGACGTCGATAAAGTATTGGATGATCCGGAAGAGAGGTTGGATAAGTTATTGTATTCTCTTGATCTGTGAAACATTATAAAAATAGTAAGTTCAAATATATATAACTTATATATATAACTAATATCATATCTTTTCTCAACATTTATTATCCTAAATCTACACTGATGAGCCGATAGGCGAAACTAGTTTGTATTTCTTTTTATAATTGAATACTGTTAAAAAGGCACGTGAAGTCATTTTATTTATATTGTACCTATGCTATGCAGTCGTAAGTAAGAATTAATAATTCTGAAGCCGTGGCTATCATGAATGTGGTCGGAATTTTACCGGGTTTTACAAAAATCGTTGGAATAGTGGACCTGAGCAGGACTTGAACTACTCGTATTTATTTCCATATAAGGCGTTCAATAACGTGGCAAAACATCCGCCCTTGGGTGATGATATTGCAACAAAATCAGCAATATTTACCCGATTGAAACAATTTTCTCACTTAAACCACCGAAAGCACTATTTACGTCCCACCACCTGATTTTTTTAGCCTTAACCAATCAATACGTTATTATACAACGTATGGCAATTCACAAAGATAAACTTCATGTGACATCTATGAGTAAGATGTCGGGAAAAACTTAATTGTCGCGTAGACGATTTGTTAGGTGTGATTCGAAATCTGTTCTTTCTAGTTAAACACTCTTCATTATTAATTTTGAATGTTTATATTTGCTCTTTCTGAAGAGTATCAACCGAAAACTTGTAGAGCTGCTTACCAAAACAATATCGAATTATTCTCAACATATATTATAACAACCATGATGTTATTTTATAAGTCTCGAGCATTTTCAAATCACAACAAGCATAACAGGTATGCAGTTACACTTACATTCATTGTGTATATTTTGTTCTTCTACCATTGAATTGTCCAAGTAAATTTGGACCATAGACTGCTCTGGTTGCCTGTAAATGAATGCAAATGACATTTTTGGAGTACATTTAGAATAAAAAATGCCAAAAACATTAGACAGCATTACGTTTTATTAGCTGAACATTATAAATGTGTTTATACAAAAGTACATATAACAATTACGACGTGTTTATGACATACGGACGTCTTTGCAATACGCTGAATCACAGAAAATGAGCTTATGGTTCATGGCTAGTTAACGTCACCCTTACCCTAAACAAAGGATAAAGATGTCACAGATCGGTCAAAAAGCTCAATTCTAGCAATTCCGTGTCAAGAAAGGCGAAACAAAACCCTAACGTAACAGGTTCAGTGTCATTTTACCTCGCATGCCGAACTCTGTGAGGATATTATCTGTTGTATGCGGAAGGCAAGTGAGATCTGGTTAAAAACTAAATATTACTAATCAACTATAATCATGCTAATAAGATATTTGAGAAGCACATTTTCGTAGAGTTTTACCTATTACGCATGCAAGTTGTTATTTTATACATGTGTAAGTAAGTGTTTAACATACGCGTTAACTTCTGTTTTACGTCTTCTGTTTCAATGTACCAGATAGATGGTTATATCTTGACACGAAATTTATTATTAACTTGTTAAATAGCCTAAGAATAATACAGATGTAAATTATACACTAATACCTGTCAGGAGAGCGTATTTTCTTCACGAGTTTCTTCAACATTAACATGCATAACGCAGTAGAAGTTACAACCAAGAGTGTTGCCAGAACAGCAATTACAGCTACTGTTGAAGTATCCGCTGATGCGTCTTGTGGTTTCCCTGAATTATATTCAGAACTTACATGTAGATGTATGCCATTTGGGATTGATAAAATAACTGAGTCGGGTGGAACTGTTTTACATACATTGATACAGATAGTGGTGTTAATATTTTTAGGACCAACTATAACTCCTACCGCATCCGAAAATATAATCAGCATCACGTAGTGACGTTAAGTGGCCTCAAATGGGGTCATAAAAGATCAATTTTTCCTCTGTAGTAAACGAGAAGCCACACACAATTTTTGACGTTGATTATTGCTGTTATTTCGATACTGGAACATTTTTACCTATCACTTTATCATAAATTTTACAACAATGCATATCAAAGTTAATTATCCATTAATAAGCAGTTACGAAAGCATAAGAAGCTAATTTTGCATAACTCGAATTCCTTTTCACACGAACTCTTCATTATTTGCATAGATTTAGAATAAATCAGACAAAAATAAACAGTCCTGTATTTCATGTGCTTAATATCACGTAGTGCAAAGTAACTCATATCTTAAGCACAATGGAATATGCAGCACAATAGAATATGCAGTTTAATTAATTCTTCCATACTTGATACCTCGACAAGTTAAAACTATTGCGCATGCTATCTCAATGCCCGATTGAGACAGAAAGTTGTTAAGTATAAACATAAAACTTTACGTTAACACAGTCTTGTGAAACTGAAGAATAATCGCCCAATTCATTGCGCAAATCGCTCTTAAATAAAGCGGTCTGTATAAGTAACTGGAAACTGGTCCTGTTTGGTTATTGTTTTAGCTTTCAAAACGTTCGATATTTTAATCAGATGTGGTTATATCAAACGTATTTATTACGCTTTTATGTATTAGATATCACATAATCTCAATACATGTTAAAATGCTTTTAATTCCGGACACTTGGAGTGACGAACAAATAAAAAATATGTTTTGCAATTTGATATGAAGAACTTAGTAGTTGTAACAATACTGTAAATTGTGATTGTACAACAATATTTTACCTGACCTGAGGCCACATACGGGACCGTTGTATGAGCCTGTACATCCTTCAACACATATTCCACTTTCTCTCATGCACACGCCATCAATACAAAGCTGGCTACATGTCTCATTGCATAAAAATCCGAAGTAACCATCTTCACAACCAAACACACAGGTTCCATCGAATGAAGAACACAGCCTTATTTTGCTGCTGTATGTAGCTTTGCAATTTTCAGAACAGGTTAAGTTGCAGTTTTTACCATAATGGTTTATTATGCAATCTCTGCAAACACCTGTTGAGATGTCACAGGAATCTAAGCAGTTTATTGGACACTTTTCGTCGCAAGAAGATTTAAAATAACCTAATTTGCATTTTTGACATTCAGTGTTTGATATACATTGCATACAGTTGCTGTTGTTTACGCAACATTTGTCCCCATAATAGTAACTTTTACATCCATTGGTACATATTCCTGTAGTTTTGTCGCAAGTTTTATGTAAACAATTATAGGAACAATTCTGATCACACTTAAAGCCATATAACCCAGGTTTACAAATATCACACTTATTTCCGTCAAAGTTTCCAGTACATTTGTAACAATTGCCTGACTGCATTTTGCACATGTTATCTGCACAGGTATTTGGACAGACGTATTGACATTTATCTCCATATCTGCCGTTAATACACTGGTCACATTGTTTGCCATTAAAATTATCTTCACATCCATCGGAACAGTTTCCAGTGTCTTTATCGCAATGTCTTTTTTTACAGTTTTCTGGACAGATATTCTCACAAAGTTTTCCATACCTTCCGAAAACACATCTATCGCATTTTGCACCTGACATAGTGTCCTGTTTACATCCTACAATGCAATTACCTGATGACATGTGGCAGGTTCTGTTTTTACAGTTAGCTGGGCAAAACTGTTCACACAAGTTCCCATATGTTCCTGTCACACATTCTGTACACTTTTCACCAGAGAAGTTAGAAGTGCAATTGCATTTGCCTGTTTCTATCAAACATAGATTATCTTTGCAGCCAACTGAACAGTTTTCCTGACATTGTAGTCCATACCTTCCAGCTGGACATTTCACGCAATTGTCGTATGAGGAACAAGTTATGCATGCATCTCTGCATTTATATGTACAGTCATTTAACAGACGGTCGCTGTTACTATGAAGCCCATAACCATTATAAAATCCATTTAGACATTGACTACACTGTTTAAAAGATGAGCAAGCCAAACAGTTATGTGGACATGTTTTGTTGCAGGAATTTTCTATGTCATAAAATCCATTCTTGCAAGCAACGCAGGCCGTTTTGTCGCATTCACAATTTGTAGGACAAATGGAATATGCACAGGAAGAAGACCCGTCCTTGTCGTAAAATCCCTCCTTACAAGTATCACAATGCAAATTCGAAGAACATGTCTTACAGTTAGGAGGGCACTGTGATGTACAATCTTTTCTGGGTCCTAGGTAGAATCCATTATAACACGACTCACAAATATCAACATCATCTGTGCAAGACTTGCAATTTTGTATGCACATTTCGAGGCATCGAATGCCTCTGTGACCATCTATACATCCTTTCCTGCATTCGTTTTCAAAAAAAGATCCATGTCCACAATCTCTGTCAACACAACAACTGCACGTGTTAGTGAAACACGTTTTGTTCATTACTGAAAGTAATCACATTATGAATCAACAGAGGTGTTTTTTACATCTTATTTTGTTTAATGTGACGTTTAAATCTTTATTGCATTTTATTTGCTGAAGTCGCTTGTATCTCTTTTTAATAAAATGTGGAAGCATATTAATCTATAAATATTTCGAAAAGAGGTATATATAGATAAACAAATATGATTATAGTCCTTTTATGTCTACATATAGCCGCCGTCATGGATTGGGATGAGCAAAATTACTGTATTTTGACTCATATCAACAAAAGAGGTCACGTTAGTATGTTTATCAGCCGTTTTATATATATGTAAAGATGTTTGAAAAGTCATCAGAAACTCAGTTAAGTTAGTTAAGTTTGAAGTAAGTTAGTGTACTGCCCTGATCACCGTTAAAATGTGTAGAATTGAAACAACGCAATAAACTAGAGCTCCCCATATAAGCCAGTTAGTCGCCAGTTTACCTCTCTCAAACCAAAAACACATACATCACGGACTCATTCCAACGGATTCAAAGGTGACATGGCCTTCGTTTGTGTTGCTTTATTTTATTATATTCACGGAAGTTTTGATTTTCCTAGTACAAGCTAGCCGTGACACTCAGATTCTTGTTTTAAGTTTGTTTAACGAAACCTAGTTTCAGCTCCAGCCACTTCGATAAGAGTTTTTAATTAAACATAGTATTACACATGACATGTGAAAAAACATTAACCTGTTCAATTGGATTAACACTGCATGTTTTCGTTAGATGACAATAAACTTTAATCAGCCTGTAATCAAATATAACTACTGGACAGGTGTAATTAATTAACAGAACGCAGAAGTTTGACAGGTTTACCTTTACTCCGGGCTATATACATAAATTTTGGTTTTAAACAGCGCTGAATTGCTTTAACATAATTATAGAAATGACAATAGTGAAATGTCATTAATTTCTTTAATGAACCTTATATGAAATTTTAATAGAAATACTTACTGAAATTGTTAGTACAGCATATACCGTGATGTGTGTGGCGACATTAAATGTCGCAACGCCGCTAAATGTCACAACCACCGTTAAATGTCGCAAGGTTGACGTTTAATGTCGCAACCACCGCTAAATGTCGCAAAATCGTCTGCCGCTAAATGTCGCACCTTAAACGATAAATGTCACAAAACTTTGCCCATCGTTATATGTCGCAACACCAACGCTAAATGTCGCAATTCCTGTTTGGCACTATAACTATCAATTCCTTGTGTATATTTACTTTTTTGAGGGAAGAAAAATTAGCAAGTTTATGTAATACAAATAATTATCCTAATGATAAGTGCTGTTACGTATAGCGACAAGAGGGCCATGTTGGCCCTAGATCGCTCACCTGAGTTCGACACCTTGCTTGAACAGTCACGCAAGAAAAATATTTGTGAAAATATTTTGTAATAGGGCCAGTATTTTAGAACAGAAATATTCTGAGGTTTCTTCTAACTAAATACGATTTGATAATAGTGTTGTATGTTTGTGGGTGTTGGGTATGGGTTGGGAACGGGGTGAATAACGACACAGAAATCTAAGACACAAACACACAGCACCAAGACATTTAATAGAAAATATAAATATTTACATGTTTGAAGGGGTGGTGGGGGGGGGGGGGGCGCATGGAGAGGGGGTTTTGTGTGGGTAGGTGGAAATGTAGGATAATGAGGGGAATAAGACTAAAGCAAACAATCTTAAGAGACTAAAAGTAAAATATATAAAAATTCCCGCTTTACCTAAAAGAATGTACAGAGAGCCACATAGGATCTTTCTCCGCCATTGAAGCTTGATAGTCACCTTATGGCTTTATATGTAAACCTCCAAACAAAGAAATAGAACCCATGGCTGATTAACAGAAAAATCTTCGTAATCTACAGCTGGTACAAAACACAGTATTCCTGTCGCGTAGTTGAACATCCTGTTGTGTAACAGAACTGAATTGTTGTCCGAGCCGATTCCTCCACCCAAACCCCATCTTTGTTGGCTTACTAGTGACATTTACTCATCAAAGTTGCACCCAACTATTTTAGAAATAACATCTTCTCAAAATGTAGACCCAAAACGCCCCAGAGGCGAGCATTTTATACTTATATTTCAAAATTCCCCGGGGGTGTGTGTGGGGGGGGGAACTCTTGACCGCTTAAAATGGGGGGAGTACCCCTCCAGTACCTTAAAGTTAAGAAAAAAATGCACCAGAGGCAACCAGTTTAAACCTGTTTTTCCAACATTCCGGAGAGAGACCCTGAGCCCTCGAAAATGACAGGGATAACCACTCCCATACATCGAAATTCTGAACCAAAAATGCAATAAAAGTCCAACATTCCATACCTGAATTTCAAACTTGTCAATGGGTAAAGACCCTAACTACCTAAAATAAGGGGAGTGTCCTACTAGTATGTACCTAAAACATAGACAAAAATGCACCACAAGCCAAAATTTCATACCTGTATATAAAAAAATCTTTCCCACAGATACGGACAGAGGAACCCCGTGCCTACCGCACGTCGCCGGTGACGCATTAGTTTTAAACTTGTGCACCCACCCCCACCCCCCATCCTCAAGCAACAAGTCTGGCCCCCGGGTTGTTGTGGAAAGAAATTCAGGTCGACTAAAGACACGCGATACAACGCGCGACAATACGAAGCGTGAGCGAGCTTAATGTCTCATCAGCTAAACAGGACTCCATAGAATATTACATAGTTCAGATCTGAAGTAAATCTAGTACTGTGGCGAGCACCACGTTAGTGTTCAAACCTATAGATATTAAATTAAATATATAACGTTTGTATGGTGCGGAACCACTGAAAAGCAAACGTGCAGATTAGAGTGAAAGGTCATTTCAGCTCTTCCCAAATCAAGCATGCATTACCAAGTCTTATCTCTAAGTTGTAAAGACTGTTTAACTTAACTTATTTTGCTGTGCGACATTTAGCGTTGGTGTTGCAACATATAACGATGGGCAAATTTTGGCGACATTTAACGTTAAAGGTGCGACATTTAGAGGCAGACGATTTGCGGCATTTAGCGGTGATTGCGATATTTAACGTCAACCTTGCTACATTTAACGGTGGTTGCCACACTTAGCAGCGTTGCGACATTTAACGTCAACCTTGCGACATTTAACGGTGGTTGTGACATTTAGCAACGTTGCGACATTTAAGGTTGCCACAATGTGCACTCTCCTAGATCTATTTACCAATTTGAAAATGAAATTAATTCGAGGTCGCAGAGGGTTCGTACAATGTACAACCGATTGCACGGACAGCCAATCAGGAAACAGTCCAATCCACCCAATCCAAGATGACGGCTTTATATCGACAAAGAAGGAAAAACGTTGTCTAGAGAGACGTCCTCTGCTACACTTGTGACTACAAAAAGGTATATGTCACTACAGGGATAAAAAGTTATAGTTAGGGGTCACACTTTTGCGCATGTTATACACACATTTGTGCTAGCAAAGAGTTTTAAATTTTGTCTGCAAATTAATGGCATGCCCATGTATGGTATGCAAAATAGTAGAGAGTTATAAACACTAAACCATAAAAAAAACGTAATAAAATGTGACACTTTTACCTCAAGCAGGGAAGAATGTATGCGATGCAGCAACACTTTAGATGTAGGAGGTTACCTCTCGTAAGATATGTTGAAATATTAATGATGTGTAAGATTTGTTAAGGCCGCACACTTTGAATCACTTGAACCTTTCTGATGTGTGTTTAAACCTGACTTGGAGCGTAGAACTGTTCATGTGAAGAAGCCATCCAGCTGGCTAACGGAAGGCCGATGGTTTAACAATTAAGATTACAACAACTATTACGAGGCTAATATTTCATGTCGATTTTGATAAATGCATGCAATGTGCGTAATATGTAGGTTCTTTAAGCTATATTTAATAACACGATGATAGATGCAAACAGCAACTGATAGAATGAGCTCTACTTGCAGCGGTAGGTTTAATTCATTAATATTGTACATAGATCTACTGCATCACACTATTTGATCAGCGTGTCTTTATGAATAATAAAAAGAATGTATTTAACCTTTGCGTACGAGATTGTATTCGTATACGTACCACCAAGCGCGAAATATTTCCCACGAAAAATACACTCGAGTACCATAAGTGACAGCAACTGAAAAAAAATCAACATTGTTCTTATTAACACTAAGGCCAAACCCAACAAAAATCTCTCTTCTTCTGTCATATTTATGTCCACAATATTGCGTTGTCTAATTTCTTAAGCAATGAATATGATTAAACTATTAAAAAACATGTTCACTCAGTCAAAAAATAATTCACACCTACATGTCCTTAACGTTTAAGGAACGTGGCTTTCACTGATGGATACTCATTCTTGATTTTTATTTGTCTAAGTTAAGGATATCCCGTTCGAGCCAGCAGCGCCAGAGAAGACTCTTTCGTGTGAGACGGACTATGGATCTAAAATTACAAACTTCAGCTATGCACTACCGAATTTAGATGTATGCTTCTTAACTATATAGTTAGTCTGAAATTTAATGAATTATCCTTTTCTGAAAAAGACTAATTTGAGCTGAAAATAAAATGATCATGAGTAGAATATTTGAAAAAAAAATGTAGGCAAGTCCTACTGCATGAATTTTGGGATTTTATACAAAATTAAATGTAATATAAATTACATATAAATTTGAAAGCAAATTCATGAAAGTGAATTTAATGTAAACTTAATTTCAAAATTTACTTTCAATTTACTTTGCCTTCAATTTTTCATGAAATTCCTAAATTTGCTTTGCATTTAAGTTGCTCTTAATCATACATTTCTGATGTACATGTAATTGTAAGTTTACGAAACTAAATTTGATGACTTACTTGAATTTAGTGGATCTTCATGCAAGTAAATTTGAATGCTACTGATCGAATATCACACAATTGTCTGTATAAAAAGATATTTAATTTACCAAAATTTACAGTCCCAAATAAATTTTAGGATAATAAATCTGACGATTTATATGAATGCATTGGAACTTCATGCAAGTAAAATTTAAATGTCATTTACCAAATTTAACAAAATGTCTGTATGAAAAGAAATTTGATTAACTAATAATTCATGTAAAGAAATAAATCTGATGATTGAAATGAATTTAAAGAGTCTTCACACAAGTAAATGTGAAGGTCTTTGAATTTTACGCAATACGTCTATATCGTAAAATTTAATGCCATGAAGTTAGGGCGGGGTGGGGTGCGCATAGTTCAGAATGCCTCACAAGGGCCCGTGCCCAATTTGAGGTTACCTCAAGGGTTAATCTCATCCAAGAGTCTTACGTGCGTTTTAGGATGGATATTCCTATATCCTTAGGACGGCCAGCACCTATTTATGCAATCTCGCCAGGCATATGTATGTTTTTGACAACACAGAAAATGACGTCACTCGACCTTCAGCTATTTCCGGAAGTAAATAAAATGAAAGTAAAAATGCCAAACTTGAAAACGAAAGCCGCATTTTGATTCGTAGATAGTCAGGAGTCACGCGCAGGGGTCACCCCGTCTAAATGAATGCGCGTGGACTTCTTCTTCTTTTTTTTTTTTTTTTGCTATTTGGGAGCCAATTTTCAGCCCTTTATTACGAATTGAAATTACCTGAGCTTTAGTACAGGATGTCAGCTTTTAATCTACGAAAAAATATTTTAGCTCTGGATAAACAGAAATCCCACAGGGGTCCGTAACGGGTCCGTAACGGACCAAGGATACATTGATAATTTTGGAACTTCATCAAATTGCTCAAAATGTAATTTTTGATGTTGTCTGAAAGTGTCAGTGTATGCCTCAGATGTAAGATATAACCGTATTTGAGAGCTGCAGACCTAGACATTTCAGAAATATTTTCAAAATAAGTTTCGTGTAATAAATGTTGTTTCTACGGAAGCGTGAAAGGGCCATCAGACGCTAATACGTTTTAGTACGTTACGGCTGCGGAAAGGATATATGCATACCGCTCACACAAGAAGGTTCTCGTTAAGTTTGTAAAGAGTACAAAGGGAAAGGTAAACTGGTTCTGTAGTATGTCATAAAAGATAATATAACAGAGGTAATTTATCCAGGTAATTCTATTTTAAGAAATAGTCCATGAGCCCTAGGGCTGGTTGGTACCATCTGGGGGGATTTATTCTCATAGTGATGTTTGGCAAGGTATACAACCCTAGAGTTAGATAATATGTGATAGCATTGTATCAGCGGTAGCTTTTTGTGTGATATCATCATGTTTACATGCCTACCCATAGATACACTTTTTGGATAATTGCCAAGTAACAGACAAGACTTTCTTTATCAACCTGACAGCATTTTGGTATTTGTCAGTTGTTCACATTGGAATATATCTGAATTGTAGCCATAATCATTTGCTAATTAAATAAAGTATTCAACATGCCTAATATGAAAAGTATGTCATTGTTGGTACTTGTAGAGCAGTGCCTATAGCCAACGAGATAAGTCATACCATTTTTAGGCAAAGTATCAGAACATCATTTATTGTTGATAAGTAAATACAATATCAGAAACACATTTAATTTACATGAGTTAATAGCAAATTTATTAATGTATCTAACAATTTTATTTTGTTTGTGCATTTTGTGTATAAAGGTATATAAAACAAATAATGTTATCCCACACCCCTCCCACTCAATGTAATAAAAGACAAAAACAAATATTGACATGTATAGAGTTTGTTCTTTGTCAAGATGTTTTACTTAATGCTATATAAGGGTAATTTCATAGGATAAAACATAAAAGATGATAGTAAATGATATTCATGAACAAAAATTGCTTGTCCATACATCTTCTGAAACAAATACAAAAATTCATGGTTTTTAATACTCAAAAATACATGGCTGAAGAAAACAAATATTCTTATTGCAAAGTTTCTATCAAAACACGGTAATAAGATATATGACCATATCATATTTTACAAATGTGTCAAAGCTGACAATGTTATACTGTCTAGCTGTAGGGCAAACAGTTCCAGAATAGAAAAACATAAACATTTGTGATGCACACGAATTACGACCATAACCTAAACATTATATTATTGTATTGCTGATATACACTCATGGGCTTTAAAAACGCATGATCCATATATGGCAATTAATTCATTTTTGCAACTTGCATTCGAATATTTCAGTATTCGGTTATTGATATTCATTAAAACTGATCAAATATGGTACTTTGTTTTGTGGTGAGCGTGTAGCTCGTGCTGTAGTTTAAATCGTACAAAATATACAGTATTAAATGTTATTTCATGTTGAAGTCGATGACAAACTCATGAACATCCTTTCTTTCAAAAAAATCCAGATTTTATACAAAATTAAATCTGTATTAACTAGTATTGACTTTTATTATTCTCAAAAGTAGACGTTTCTCGAAATATAAAAACACTTAAATCGAAAATATCAAACATCAATTATTTCTGCATTGGAGAGTCGCCATAATTATACTGGATTTTGCTGCGGCTATAGCGTTTTACGTTTGACTCTACCACATGAACATTTTAAATTACGTCCACGTGTACTACGTTTGAATATAACATTTTATCAATGGAAAATTTATTAATATTATTATTTCATCTTTTAACGTTGACTTAAACGGGCAGTCGATATTCTTTTCCAATTGCGATAGCGGAATCTATATATGTAAAATATTAATGCTAAAAGTCATAATATATTAATCATCATCGGATTCTTCTAAATCTTCATCTGTACCTTCCTCATTGTCTGACTCTAAGACGGGTACCCTGTTTTCACAGTCCGACAGCCTGCACATATCAGTGCATTTCAATCCGTTGAACAAACACACACACGTTGGTAGTATGCACTTCCTTGAACAATGACAGGCCAAACAAACAAGGACAGCCTCAGGTGCTGGCTGACCATCCATCCAGTGCACCACCAATTGTTCAACACCGTCGTTTTTCTCCATCTGCCATCCTCGACCAACAGGACTTGGTGTTTTCGGGTCCTGTTTCAAACAACGTCTCCATATTGCAGCCTGATAATTTGCCCTTTGTGCGTGATTCTGTAAGCAGTCTAAGCACGGAGAAAGCTGGTGGCTCTCAATCTTACCTTCCTTAGCACAGAACATGTCGTACCTCAGTTGACTGACCTTAGTGGATGATGCCTTTGGTGCATAGATGAGACAGGTAAATGCTTCTAGTTTATTCATCAATTCGAGAGAGAGATCCCACTTTTGACCCAACTCCTTGAATGTGTTCTGGATTTCCCTGCTGTTTGTCAATTGTTTCAAGGCACTTGCTTTCCCTTTGCCTGCAAACGCGCTGACCGTGTCACATCCTGTATATGCATGCATTCCAATGAGCGCCTTACATACATCTATGCCAAGAATAGTGGCAACCTTCGTGATGTCAACGAGTCTTGTCCGGGTTCTAGCTCCCAATTTCTGGAAAAGTGGAACAAATTCTGTCACAAAATGCCAAGGAAATTATAAAGACATCTGTATCTTCTGAACATATCACTACTGCCCGATAGCCCTCTCGTGCTACATGGGCAGCATGGGGAAGTAGACGCCCATCTGCTTCTTCCTGTTGGCACTGAAAAGTTTGTACCTCCTTACTGTCCTGAGATGTGATTCTGTAGCATTTATCGTCGACAGTAGCATGCAGAACTTTTCCCTGTAGCTTCTCTCTATTTTCAGATTTCTTCCATTCATTGACTATAAAGGTAATGAGACTGCTCTTGTTATTAATTGTGCTGAGGAAACTCCGCCACTGTCTCACAATCTGTGTGCTTGTAATGCTTTGCAGCTGATGGCCGGATTCTCCGCCTCGTTGAGATCTCTCGCTGTTCTTGATAAAAACAAAAACAACATCTATTCTATTAGTTTCAGCTCCTTCCCTCAGTGCCATAGATAAAACTGTTGTTGCGACATCTCCAAACGTAGTCTGATCACCTCTTACGCTTTGCACTAGGTTCATTCCATCGATCAATGTAGCCGTGTTACTTGGGAGTTGCTATGCCACTGCCACGTTCTTCTGCAAAGATGCGGCTAAAGAGGCTTTGTTTGTCTTTCTCAGTAATCCATCTGGTGTGGACAGAGCCCAGGGTAATGGTCCTAGAGGATGAGAGAATTATCCTCCATCTGGAGGTTGCGTCCTTGCGCCATGACTATGATGCGACCAAATAAAGATCTATCTGCCTTCAAGATTGTCATCCTCCCACTTGATTTAACCTCCTTCTTTTTACATATATTGCTGAATGTCTTCAGTTTGTTAGTTTTCATTGGGTCGTGGAATTTCTTTCCTGGCGGGTCTCTCTCTAGTCTATCTTCCTTAAAGGTAGCGTACGCCTTTAGCAGATTAGAGGCAATGTCTCTAGGTACTGCCTTTGCAGTAGAGATGCTAATAAGGTCTTGCTTGTCTGCAAATGGGTTTACCCAATTTTTAATGAGACCAACAACTTCTGAAACGGCCTCCTCATCCTTTTGTGTTCGTGACCGCTGTAGTTCTGTGTGGCCAAATTATGTTTGTTGCCTTGTACCAGGTCTCGTAACTGCCCAAGAAATGCACTGCGGTACTCGGCTGTGATGTAGTATCTTTTGATAGCTCCAGCTCTCAGGCTAAACCAATTTGTGCCTCCAGGAGTTTGCGTGTCTTTGTTTATTGTAACTTCAGTGGTCTGTTCCACAGGAATCCGCCCAAATGGATTGTTGTTACACATTTGTACTGAGAACTGTCCTGTTTTGAAGGCTTCATATACATGAGCATTCTTCTCAGGAAGATTCGTCATCTGAGCAAGGTATGGTGAAAGGTACCTTGCATAATTCAACTTATCGTATGCAAATCACCATGGGATCTTGCATCGTATGGAGTGGAGGTGCAAGTCCCAGTCTCCCTCACGAGAGGCACGCAGAAGGCCAAGTATGACGTCTTCTACAAAGTCAATGTATGACATCCAGAAAGCGGAAAGTTCTCCATTGTTATATCGGAGCTGCTCCTGAAAGTCTTTCCACGAGGTTATAACCTCAGGTAGTTGTGGACTTTGCAGCAGATCGTTGAATCTCTGTTGGTTCACATCATCAACTATGCCATTCACTTGATCCAAGAATGCAATAATTCCATCTCCCCTATCCTTTATATCATCCTTCACCCACAACATAAACTCCGTCCATTCAAGTCTCATCAGTGCTTTATAAATGTACTTGTGAACTCTGACGGCACGATTATAGTGTTTACCGTAAAGACTCCATTTATGGACCCTTCTGCAATTATTCCGGCTTCTATGCAATTGTCCCTGAGACCAGCATCTCGAAATCGCTTTCCAGGGATTGCTAAGGCATTTAAGATGGTGTGGAATGTTCCCATTCTTAGGAGAATATTGGAAAAATTGTTCTTTATGTTCCCATGCAATTTCGGTGGCTTTCGCATACAGCGCTTGATCCATGACTACCATAACCGTTTCCAGATGTAATTCTTTCCTTATAAGTTCAGACTGCTTCATGATTTCAAACACAGTGGCCAGCTCTGTTGCGGGTGCATTGATCGTTGAAAGATATCCAACAATATCTTTTGAGATTACCACCTGGTCTCTGGTGCTAATGTTAAAGCCAGTCCAGCTAGGAATAGTCTGATTATTTGAATTTGCTTGCCTTGCAAGTATCCACAACAAGTTCTTATTGCGGGCTGCTTGAGCAGCTGGCTTGGTTAATTGGAAAAGGTCCTTTCTGGTTGAAACAGGTTATGGTCCGACACGAACACCAGCTACATATAAGTCTAGCTCTTCTTGATCAATGGTGACTGATCTCTGCTTTACTTTCTCAATATGCGGAAGTTCAACTCTTGGCAGATGTGGCCCATAGATATTAGCTTGTACCGGTATACCATTGACTCGATGCGATGTACCCTTTCCAGTGAGTGTTTCTTCAAGTCTGTCGATATTATCCCATGCAAGATTGGTGAAAACATATGGTTTTATTGAAGCTGGAAGTACAACTCTATCATTCAAACATGTAGCTAACTTTTGAAGACAAAAAGCAGTATCGTTCTCTTCGAGCTGAGAGTAAGACACACCGTGTCCTAGCTTATTCAGTGTCTGAATGAGCTCAACATTTCCAGTTAGTGTTTTAACAGCATTGGGAAGCAATATATGTTTAGGCGGTTTATGCATTCCACATGTGACAGCGTATATGATGTCCTGGCTGAACGACTGAACAAGAGTGCTCTTTCTGTGTGCTTTAATTTTTTTGCCAGGATCTTCTGTAAGAAGTCCAACAAGTAGTCGTTCTAGTTGATTTGGTATGGCGATGTGAGCACATGTTTTCACATCAAATGGATGAAATGGCCAGGGAGTGAGTGGCATATCCTGTTTGATGACTGATCTGATATGTGATGCACTCTGATCTATAATCTCGTTGATATTGGTTGATTTAGCCTTCCAAATTCTGAGTTCCTTGTGAAGCATTTGATTTTCCAGGACTACATCCTTGAATGACACACTGTCAGGGATCATTAACAATTTTCCAGTGTCATCTGGAAATATATCTACGGATTTTCCAAACTCAGATTCCAGTTTCCTGCGAATGTGCTTCCTCGTGGAATCATATAGATGTTCAACTCCACTAGACTGCATGAAGAATTCCAGCTTTGTCATCAAAGAAGTGATCGGAACAATCTTTTCCTTGGCAATAATGTCAGCTCTAACATACTTAAAAAGGTCTTCATAGGCTTCTCTTTCAGCCTTTTGATACAATTCATCAGCTGTCTCCAGTATATTCTCATTCTCATCAGTGCACTCTTGTTTTACGTTTTTTAGTCTGGTATAATTCTTATAGCATGAAAGATGATAATGTGCCCTTGCGGCAACGATGTCCCTACTTGTTACTGCTATAATGTTTTCATCTTCTTTTTGGAAGGCAGTCTCTTAATGTTTTATCAGCTCTTAATTATACAGCTCGAGTTAGCTTTTCACGAGATTTTGAGTGTTTTTGAAACTTGTCCTTGTTACAGAAAATGCAGATTGGATCATACACCCTTCCTTCTGATGACGATCTTCTACTAGGTCTTTTCGATGTGCAACCACTACCTTCAGTCTCATCAGCAAGGCTTTCAGTTGCTTTCCTTTTCAGTGTCTCTAAATCTCTCTTCATGGTGAAGAGGCTGCGACATTTACGGTGATAGAATATTGCTGGGACTTCTTTATCTTGAACGTGTTTGGCAATGTCTAAAACTGGTAGATAATCTCTCAATTTGGCAGCTTCCAATAAGGTTTGCCATGATTCATAACTTTGAGGAGTGACTAAATGTTCATCTTCTTCTTTCGATGCTGACATGTGTAAGATACACTGATTTTCAGATGGTAATTTATGCGAAAGCTGTTCCATTCTGACGAAAATGCATTAACCGGACCACTTCCAATTTCTACTCTTCCAATGTTTACAGGACAGAACTCCTACAGCCACCTTCACAATACCTGAAAGATAATACAATGTCAGTATTAACCAAAAGCACGTTCTGAATGATGCAACTATGTCGAAAAATACAACTTACTAAAATGTAATATAAAATATTACTTTTGTTTGTTTTTTTTTTTCAGACAGGATTTTTGAGGGTGTGGGAGGGGGATACGGAGAACTTCAAAATATTGAAAAAAAAAATACGAGCAAGATTCCTTCAAAAGTATTTTAGTTATGCTCCCGACACAGTTGGTGAAGGTCCATTAAGTCTTTCATGAGAAGAATTTGATTATATGTGTTTCTATTTTAGCTCTAGATACCCCTAAAGGGGCCAAAAGTCCCAATTTGAGTGGAATTGTGAGAGGACCTTATAACGATGATACATACAGAGTTTAATGAAGATCCATCAAATAGTTCATGAAAAAAAGTTGTTTAAATGTATTTATATTTATAGCTCTAACGGCCCTTAAAAGGGACCAAGTGCCTCCATTTGAACAAATATGGGAGTGGCCTTACCATACTTTTACAGACCAAAATTAATGAAGATCCAGTATGTTCTTTATGAGAAGAAGTTATTTAAAGGTATTTCTATTTTTAGCTCTAGGGGCCACAAATAGGGGCCACGCGACCAAATTTGAATAAATATGAGAGGGAACCTTATATTGATGCTACATACTAAATTTGACGAAGGTGCATCAAGTCGTTCATGGGTAAATGTCAAATAAATGCATTTCTGTTTTTATCTTTATTTAAAATAGCGCTGCGCCGTAAAGGGGCCAAGCTAAACATTTTGATAGGTTTTATTGACCATGCCAGGATACTACAGACCGGGTTTACTGCAATTCTGATCAGTAGTTTCAGAATAGATGTAATCTGAAGAAGTGTGGACGGAGGAACGATGGAAGGATGGAGGTCGGGCGATCACAATAGCTTACTCTGTGCACTTTGTGCTCAGGTGAGCTAAATTGTAAGCAAAGCAGGCATACAGATCATAGAACAAAAGTCATTCAGTTTTTGTTATAAGGTGGGAGGCATGTATGAAGGGATATGTGAAGTTTCTGTTTTAAAAGGGTACTTACTGAAGTGCTAATTAAATACATAAAGGCATAAAGTTTCATTAAGACGATTATAATAGTTCGGAATTTATGTCATACATCTGGTATGATCCTGAGTAAGGCATGTATGATGTTTCATCCAGTTGTGATGAGTAGATCAAGATATAAGCATGTCGGGCAGAGTTAACATAGTGTTTACACACCGACGGGCGTACAGCAATAGGTCCTCGGACCTACATGGTGAACTTATGTCTTTACCTAGAAAAAAAGAAAATATCGTTTGCTTTTCCTTTTATTAAGTTGTGACCTGTAGCTATTTAGATATTAGCTCATCTTTAATCAATGACTTATTTTTCAATAAAAAATATCTTAGTGCTACAATTAGAATTATCTAATTATAATTACCACCTTGATCATTCTCTTGGTAGTATCCTAGGGAGGAAAGATAACCCAGATATAATGTTGTCAGGCATTTTAAACATTGCTTTCAAACATGCCTCCGGCGCTGACAGTTGTATAGCCATAGCTTCCCGGACTTACGTCGCGGCTAGCTAAAACTTGTTTAGGCAATGGAAGAAGAGGGGAATTGAAAATTAGATAAACTCCTATACACCGTTTAATCATTAAGCATGTCACTTTTGCACGCTCCTCCAATTGGTCGTATAATTGTGAATAGTATACGATTTACTTACAGATATATTACATAACACACTCACCTACAATTAGTAAAATGTCTTCAAAGTACCATAGCTTTATTTTCGTCAGCCTTCTCCCTTTGCGATAAACTGTTATTTCGAGAATATAGACTTTCGCACCTTTCGGGCGTTCCGGTGAATGCCTCTTGTGAAAAGAAGGATTAACTTGGAACGCTTTAGTCATAACTATGTTAAAAATATCGATTTTTTTTAAAACATATTTAATTAAATTTTATTTGATTTAAACTTATTAAAAACGATCTTTAAATTAACCATCCGCTAATGTATCTTACTGATAACCGGACGTTCGGACGGCTGATGAATTACCCGTTTTGAACCTAATGATATACGTTTTATACATTTATTCATAATTACATAAACATTTTACATTATATTTATGCAGTACAATGAAAGACATAATGATGAAACTTAAAACATTTAAAATGTATAGTGGGTGTATTTGTTACCAGTATGTAAGAACAAACAAATTGTATGTCCTTAATTTTCGACGTTTTTGGTTTAGCTGTTTTGGATAATGCTAATGACATTTATAAAGAAAATCTACTTCAACAACAAGGACAGCTATTAAGTATTATTACTGCCCATGATTAACTTTTCTTGAAATAAATGTATATAGATCTAAACATGACATATTAATGCGAGAATGAGCGAAAACCCTTTCTATTAGTAATTGCCTATTTTTTGAAAACAAAATTATATGTTCTTTAATGTATAACCACAGGTCTGTGCGTGCCTGTAATTGCCAAAACAAATGCTAGACAGGCTGCATTTCAACAACATTTCTTTAAAATAAATAAACTAAGCTATTTGTCTATTAATTGTCAAGCAAATATAACCAATAGTGAGAGAAGACCATTAGTTTGAAATAGAAAGTCTTCTTATGTCTAACGCAAGTTTGCTAAAAGTCGATTTTGGGGGTGGGGTTACTACACGGCTCATAACGCACAAAAAGCTACCACTGCGGCAATGCTATCACATGGTTTCTGACTTTACGGATGTTTACCTTTTCAAAAATAGCAATGAGCTTTAATCCCCTCCGGTGGTACCACAAGCCAAAATTTCGGGGTCGGGCTCATGGACTAAAATAAATAAACAGTCAACCCGGCTAGTGCACTCTCTAAATGAATATAAAAACTGAGAGTGATTTCTTTAGGCTCTTGGAGATAATATAACGGTACATATAAATTCGCACTAATTATACATTGTGAGATATTCCTGTCCAGATCAATTAAAAATGAGACGTTTGATTTGCTTGTTCAGGGCTTAATGCCGTTTTTCAACATTATTTCAGTCATGTAACGGCGGGCAGTTAATCTAACCAGTGTTCCTGGCTTCTGTACTAGTACGAACCTGTTCTCCGCAAGTAACTGCCAACTTCCCCACATGAATCAGAGATGGAGGACTAATGACATCAGACACAATGTCGTTTATCAAATAGTCACGGAGCCCAGGTCGAGGCTCGAACTCACGACCCGGCGATCCGTAGACCGAGGCTCTACCTACATAGCTAAGCGGGTGGGTCTGGAGACGTTTGAAGTTCATTGACTAAGAAGAGTTGCAGAATTTTAACAAAGTTTCGAGCTATAGGACAAGCGCATAGGAGGTTTATCTTAAGGGTAGTTGAATGCTATAGACGATGGCTTTCATCGGAAAGCTGAGACAGAGACATAGGGTTTGGTAATCTACTAACGTAAAGACAGTAGGAGAGTTCCAGCTTATAGACAAGGTTAAGCGTTAAAGGCAAAGTTCAGCCAAAACATCGGAGTTATATCTATATGATAGTTAAATGCTACATGTGATAGCATATAGGCACTGAGCATCCAGGAGTCTGGGCGCAGCTTCAATAAAGAAAACATAGACTGAGTAGCTATGCGATAAGACTCGTATGTTAACGTTGTAGATTCAAAGACATTGTCTGGTGGGAACTTCAACAAAAAGAACAGTCAAATATCTCCATCTTATAGGAATTTGAGCTGATTTACATTAGTTAAAGGTTGTTTATTTAAAGCATTGATTTGCCTGATCCCTGAAATTATCTAACTCATAATTAAAATCATTTACAAATCATTGGTACACGAATCATTTAGGCATGATCCATCCATCCATCCATCCATCCATCTATCTACCTACCATAATATTTACCCTAAGGGGTACCAAATGTTTAAAGAGTCTATAAATTTCGGCGTTAAGGCCTTTATCATAATGACAAAGTCCGAGAATTACTCTACATCATGGCGTCTCATAATATAACAACATTTGAAATACAAAAGGGAACTGACGTAACGTTATTAAACGTCAACGTCAAATCCCGCTATAAAGCGATACAAATTTATGATGCACAAGGACTGTCTACTGGCCTCATGATGATATGATTAAAAAGTTAAAGACTTAATGTGCAGAAACACATCAAGCTATTGAAGTTCCAGACAAATTAAAATTATATCCTAATCAATTCGTAGGTTTTTTTAATGGTGGAGGAAGACCACAGGTGCCCCTCCGTGCATTATTTCATCACGAGTGGGCACCTGGGTAAAACCACCGAGTTTCCGTAAGCCAGCTGGATGGCTTCCTCACATGAAGAATTCAACGACCCGAGTGAGGCTCGAACCCACATCGATGAGGGGCAAGTGACTTGAAGTCAGCGACCTTAACCACTCGGGCACGGAGATCTTGACGTTTTACCAATATACACAATTTAATCGCACTGGATACAGTTTATCCCATATACCAGGTTCCATGCCTGGCAGTTTTGAGTTCGCTCTATCCGTGGCGCTATACTTTCCGTTACATCTTAGTTTCAAACTGCCCGTTTGGTATTGCTTCATAACCTTGTTTGTCTTTCCATGTACCAACAGGTCAGAAATGTGCGTGGTATGTGAAATGATAGACAAAGGGAGGCACAATAATTCCAAGGCTATAGCGGCACGGACAGAGCAAGTAATGTAGCCTTGATGAAACTTGTGGTTTACCGCAGATCCTCAATGCCTCCATACAGTTTCTGGTGCGTTTTTGTATCTATCGGCCAAGTCGCAGCTCGCTCATGGTCAAGCCATTTACATCTCCGAAGTATATGCTCCGCAGACAGATCTTCCTCACCACATAAACAAGTTGGCGATAGTGCCAGTCTGTATTTCTTGTACATGTGAGCATTGAGCTCGTTGTGCCCCGAGCGAAGCCTGACCAACATCACTTGTTCAGACTGATCAAGGGGTGAAAAGCATCTTCCTCCATCCTTGGTCTCGTTAGTGCCTTGATGATGGTGACTTTTTTCTTGTAACTCACAGGTTTGGTTGGTTGTTCTGACTGAGCTTCTAGCTTAGCCAGTTTGTTTGCCTCTTCATTCACTGCAAGTCCACAATGGATGTAATCCACTGAAGTGCTACTTTGCAGGTTATACTCAGGCTCTGTATTTTCCTGGCTAGTGCGGAGCTTTATTGTTGATCAGAACTTCCATAACAGACAGTGCATATGTGAGAAAGACGACCGAGGAGCTTTCTTCTGCCGAGTCTTCAACCATAGAGAAGGTCTTCATGAGTACTTCAGTCTCTGCCTCGTAATTGCTGCACTGTTTTCCTGTGACTGCATGTAGAGTTTTTATGACATTTAGCATTTTGTATACGGCATATAGTATTTTGTACGTATAATTTAGCATTAAGTTTTTGCAATTCAAAATGTGGTTCCATGTTGTTGATGAGATCTTGTATATGAGTCAGATAAGGATGTGACAGTTATAGCTTTGGCTTAACTGTATTGCTTATTGTATTGAGAAAAGATCTAGATCACTTTCACTGTGAATTTCCATGTCTACATGTATACGGGTTATCGCTAAATGACAAATTTTATGGAAGTATTTTCAGATGGTGGTGTTTTTCAGACAGATAATGTTTCTTTAATATATGTAACCTAGCATCTCAAGTTACATATTTTTTTCATTTTTGGTGAGAAAACATGTTATATTTTATGGCTATATATGTGTTTTTATATCATTGAAATGCTGTATAACACTGAAAATGAAGTTTATAAAAACAAATGAAGAATGTGACCTTTTACCATTTCGGTATTTTCACTCAAAGCAAATTGATAAGTACCGGAACAGTCGTACAAAGTTGCAATTAAGAAATAATGAGTTCCCAAACGTGGTTTATCGTAGAATAACCTGAGTTCTGAGTTATTATGCGTAAGAATATATCAAGAAGACCGTAGGCCTGAGTGATATATTGTTTCGCATAAGAACGAAAAACGGGTTATCACTAAATGACAAATTTTATGGAAGTATTTTCAGATGGTGGTGTTTTTCAGACAGATAATGTTTCTTTAATATATGTAACCTAGCATCTCAAGTTATATATTTTTTTTCATTTTTGGTGAGAAAACATGTTATATTTTATGGCTATATATGTGTTTTTATATCATTGAAATGCTGTATAACACTGAAAATGAAGTTTATAAAAACAAATGAAAAATGTGACCTTTTACCATTTCGGTATTTTCACTCAAAGCAAATTGATAAGTACCTGAACAGTCGTACAAAGTTGCAATTAAGAAATAGTGAGTTCCCAAACGTGGTTTATCGTAGAATAACCTGAGTTCTGAGTTACTACTTCTGAGTTACGGCCTTCTTGATATATTCTTACGCATAAGAACGAAAAACTCAGGTTATTCTACGATAAATCACACTTGGGAATTTATTATTTCGATTCTAACACGACATTCTAGTATCAACAAGGTTAGAAAAAATGGTAACTACTTTTAACGACCGTGCTACGCACCTGAATCGGATGACGTCATTGCACGCGAGTGGTTTATTGCAGAATAACCCGAGCTAGAGTTTGTTCTACTAGATGTATGTAGGGGTTTAGCTTGTCGTGTTTGAATAAAGAATAAATCCTAGCACTGAGACGTCTAGGATTTACTCAAATTTCTCAATTTGAGTAAGTGGCAGTGCGTGGGGGTGGCGGGATCCGGAGTTTGGCCATCCGCAGTTACTCATTAACACTTGAAATTCGTCCTTACACATAGTCCTATACTTACGTTCAGTATAGGTCTCTAACCTATAACACGTTGTTTTTCAAAAAGCGGCAACCTAGTTTTGGTGAAAAACATAGTTCTACTTTAAAGACGTTAGTGAAACCGAGCAGTATTACAGAATATTACACTGTTATTGGCAAGAAAGTGTGGTTTTGGTGAAAGATTGTGCCGTTTGAAGAGAAATTTGACTTTTCTGTGCGGTTCCCTTCTACACGTGGGAAAGGGTACTGTTGTACCGGTTATTTTCCGAAAATGACTAGTTTCCGTGGCTGAGCTTTTCCTGTTTTGTACGCCTTTGTTTGTTAACAGGCTCATATAGGCATCTAAAAGTAGAAAAAAGTAGGTAAAGACATAAGTATAGAAACGTCTAGCTTGTTTAAGTGTTCAAGTACTCACACGTAACTGAAAATTACATTTCTAAGCAGTAGTGGCGTTTTTGTTTTTCTTCACATGATAATATGGCTTCAGAACAGGAGACAGTTCACATTAACAGCCAGGACGAAGCAGAAGAATATGTGAGTTCGATCATGTATTCCCAATTTGTTCAGAGAGTTCAGACGCCAAATCAGTCTGGCCTTAGTCGTAAACGTCATTTAACTGATCCAAACACAGATGAGACTATATAAAAAGCCAGAGTGTCTAGTGTGTCTGAAGTTCGACGAAATCTATATCACTTAGAAAATGGAGACGCACCTCTTGCTACAGAAAATTTAAATAAAGTAGACTCGAATTTCAGTGTTACGAAACAAATTGCAAAATTAACTGGTGATTTACAGTGTATGTTTAAGGCTTTCTCAGATAGAATGGACAAGTTTGAAAACTCCTTAGAACAGCGTGTAGCCAACAAAGTAGCTCTACTGTTAGACAAGCGGGTCAACAGTGAGTTGAATCGTATTAAATTATCAATAAACGATCAGCTAACCGATTTCAAAGAAAACATGAGAGCAGACATTGATGCAGACTTAAGTGAGTTAAATGCCAAAATGGAATCTCTTGCGGAAAGGCATATGAGTGTGCATACGAATGCAGACAGTAAATCAAACATTGCGTTAAATGTGGTTGTGCGAAATCTACCTGAAAACGTTAATGAAAGTACAGCAACAAAAATGAATACTTTAATCAAAGAAGGTTTGAATATTCAAGGGGTATCTGTAGCTAAAGCTGAAAGGAAAATGTCAGGTCATCCTTTTAAGCCAGTAAGCCAGGGGTGGTTATTGCTACATTCAAATATATGGATGTAAAAAAAATCGTGTTATGAAGGAAAAGAAAAACTTAAAACGTAACAGCAGAAACAGTGATGTGTTCCTTTCAAATGAGCAATCATTAGCGGAAAGGAAAATGATGAATAACTTTCGGTCTGTTATTAATGCCATTAATAATGGAAACCTTGTTATTAAAGGTAATCGTGTTGTGCATGAGGTAGAAACAATGATGGCAGTAGGCAAGGGTCGTCACAAAATAGGAATAGCCAACAATCGATCCAGGCTGGCATAAATTTTGATAGAGATATGCGAGGACAGTCAGAGCATAGAAGTAAGCGCAGTGGTTCTACTGATAGTTACAGGAGAAGTGATAGGAGAAATGGCGGTCATAGTGAGGGCGATTACCGTAGGGGGATAGATCATACAATAAACGTTAGTTATCAGTGGGGTTTTGGAACATTATGGGTTGGAGTGTTAATAGTGATTCTGATAACTGTATTTTAACAACAGCATGTGCTTTTTACCTAGACTTTGATATTTTAGCAGTTGCTGAGACTCATCTTTTAGGAGACGACACAATTCACCTAGATGGTTACCAATGGTTTGGTAATAACCGAAGAGAAATCCACCGCAAGGCAAAGACAGGTTCTCTGGAAGCTATGGCTTTTTTATTAGGAACGAGTTATGTAATAGCTTCCATATAAGTATATTAAATGATAAATTTGAAGGTATATTTTGGCTAAAATTGGTTGATAAATTAGAAAATAATAATGTTTTACCATGTGTGTGTGTTATTTACCTCCTGAAAACTCTTCAGGATATTTTGATGTTAATACTTTTTTTGATAACTTACTGACAGATATCTATTCTTATCAGAATGATGGTCTCCTCTTTGTGTGCGGGGATTTTAATAGTAGATGTGGGAACTTGAGTGATTATATTTTAGGTGTTGATACCATTCAGGAAAAGGACACGTTGATTTTAAGACAATTTTTATGAGGAATTTTTAATTGACTTTTTAATTAATAAAAATGTGTATGTTACATGGTAGAAATTTAAAAAAAATGATTATACCTCTGTGTCGGTCAGAGGATCTTCTGTAGTTGATTACTGTTTGGTAAGTCATGACATAGATTTACAAATTTCAATGTCTCTAGAACATGTGGTGTTATTATTTGTTTGTTTGTTTTGGGTTTAACGCCGTTTTTCAACAGTATTTCAGTCATGTAACGGCGGGCAGTTAACCTAACCAGTGTTCCTGGATTCTGTACTAGTACAAACCTGTTCTCCGTCGTAAGTAACTGCCAACTTCCCCACATGAATCAGAGGTGGAGGACTAATGACATCAGACACAATGTCGTTTATCAAATAGTCACGGAGAACATACGCCCCGCCCGAGGATCAAACTCGCGACCCCGAGATCCGTAGACCAACGCTTTTACCTATTGAGCTAAGTGGGCGGGCTGTGATGTTATTAATAAAGCAGGTTATTTGTCTAGTATTGTACCTACGTCAATTCCTAATCACTCGGTGTTGTCTTGGAATATTGATGTGTCACATGAACCTGTAACAACAGATGATGTATTGGTTTTTTTTGACAAATTTGATCTTGAGAAAAATCTGAACAGTTTTATGACAGGTACAAGTACTTTGTTAGAAATTAATCGTACCATTGATAGATTAGAACAAGGTTTACAAACTCAGAATGATATTGATGGTGTATATCAGGAATGGTGTATGCTAGTTAAACGAAATATGTATAGTCACATCCCATTTAAATCTTTACAAAGAAGATCTGATAGCTTTGGTAGAAACAGGAAGAAATTCCGTTCAGGCAAGCCATGGTGGAACGAGAAGTTGTCTGAAACATGGTACAGGGTTTGCATGAATGAAAATAGTTGGTAAGCATGTCAAGACAGAAATGTCAAACCTCGGTTGAAATATGTTTATGTCCGAAGTCGTAAACTATTTGTCAGGGAAGTACAGCGGTCGAAGCGTTTGTATTGGTTTTCATTACAACAAGAACTTTTAAATGATTATAATGTAGACCCAAGTCGTTTCTGGAAGTCAATCGGTAAAGTGGGTGTCAGCCAATCTGGGCATAAACAGATTCCAATGGAGGTAGTTTTGGATAATAACAACATTTCTAATGAGTTGTCAGATGTGTTAGTTAAGTGGAAATCTGATTATAGTTCTCTATTTAGCACTAGACATACTAATTTCCCAACGGTCGATAACAATACTACTGTTGACAGTGAACATATTTCTTTTTTCGATAGTTGTCTAAGTGTTATGGAGGTTAAAAAGGCTGTTGAGAATGCAAAATCTGGTAAAGCTTGTGGTATGGATGAACTCCCAGCAGAAGCTATTAAAAATGATGCTTCAATTATGTTTTACATGTATTATTCAATATATGTTATAATAAGGGTATTGTTCCTGCTATATGGAGTAAATCAATCATAAATCCAATTGTTAAATCTTCAACCGCTGACCCAAGGGATCCAATGTCATATAGCGGTATTGCACTTGCCTCGGCCTTATATAAGATGTACTGTAGCATTTTGAATACACGGCTTATAGTGGTTGGGTAGAAACTAATAATTTGCTTGTTGATGAACAAAACGTGTTTCGGAAACATACAAGTACCGTTGATCAAATTTCTTCGTTAACATCTATTATTGATACGAGGAAGAAACATAAACTGAGTACAATATGCTCTTTCATTGACTTCCGTAAGGCGTATGGTTTTATCAATAGGGATAACCTTTGGGTTCGACTCAATAACTATGGCGTGGCTGGTAAGATGTTGGTAGCTATTAAGGCAATTTATCCATCTGTAATGTCATGTGAGAGGATAAATGGTTATAAAAGAGACTGGCCTGAAACACACTGTGTTTTACGACAAGGTTGTATTTTGTCGCCTCTATTATTTAATATGTATATTAAT
>NW_026461220.1:0-3095 GCF_021730395.1 Mercenaria mercenaria | reverse complement strand
ACAAAATCCAGGAACACTGTAGGTTAACTGCCCGTCATTACATGACTGAAATACTGTTGAAAAACGACATTAAACCCAAAACAAACAAACAGCGTTTTGCCAAAACTATTTGACCTGTGGCTTTGAAACTTTAAACACTTGTTTATCATCTTGATTTCCATCTGTATGCAAGAGTACATAACTCTGTCAACTATTTTGGCTGAATTTTGGCCCTTTTCGGACTTGGAAATTGGTTAAGTTTTCGTACATTAGTCCGCGTTTTGTCAAATCTATTTGACTTGTGGCTTTTAAACTTTGAACACTTGCTAATCATCATGATTTCCATCTGTAGGCAAGAGTACATAACTCTGTCAACTATTTTGACTGAAATATGGCCCTTTTTGGACTTGGAAATTGGTTCAGTTGTCGTACAAGTCAGCATTTTGTCAAAACTATTTGACCTGTGGCTTTTAAACTTTGAACACTAATGTCTTGCTAATCACCATGATTTTTATCTGTAGGCAAGGATACATAACTTTGTCAACTATTTTGGCTGAATTATGGCCCTTTCTGGACTTGGAAATCAGTTAAATTTTTCATTACAGTCCATATTTTGCCAAACCGGTTTCTCATATGGCTTTGGAACTTTGACCACTTGTTTACCATCATAGTCTACATGTGTAGGCAAGACTACATAACTAGAACAAGGACTTTAACTCAGTTTTGGCCCTTTTTAGCTCATCTGATTTTTTGAAAAAAAATGATGAGTTATTGTCATCACTTGAGCGGTTGTCGGCGTCGGCGTCTGCGTCGGCGTTGCCTGGTTAAGTTTTATGTTTAGGTCAGCTTTTCTCCTAAACTATCAAAGCTATTGCTTTGAAACTTGGAATACTTGTTCACCATCATAAGCTGACCCTGTATAGCAAGAAACATAACTCCATCTTGCTTTTTGCAAGATTTATGGCCCCTTTTGTACTTAGAAAATATCAGATTTCTTGGTTAAGTTTTATGTTTAGGTCAACTTTTCTCCTAAACTATCAAAGCTATTGCTTTGAAACTTGGAATACTTGTTCACCATCATAAGCAGACCCTGTACGTCAAGAATCATAACTCCATCTTGCTTTTTGCAAGATTTATTGCCCCTTTTGGACTTAGAAAATCAGTTTTCTTGGTTAAGTTTTATGTTTAGGTCAGCTTTTATCCTAAACTATCAAAGCTATTGCTTTAAACTTGCAACACTTGTTTACCATCATAAGTTGACCCTGTATAGCAAGAAACATAACTCCGTCCTGTTTTTTGCAAGATTTATGGCCCCTTTTTGACTTAGAAAATATCAGTTTTCTTGGTTAAGTTTTATGTTTAGGTCAACTTTTTCTCTTAAACTATCAAAGCTATTGCTTTGAAACTTGCAACACTTGTTCACCATCATAAGCTGACCCTGTACAGCAAGCAACATAACTCCATCCTGCTTTTTGCAATAATTATTGCCCCTTTTGGACTTAGAAAATCATTTTCTTGGTTGAGTATTATGTTTAAGTCAACTTTTCTCATAAACTATTAAAGCTATTGCTTTAAAACTTGCAACAGTTTTTCACCATCATAAGTGGACACTGTACATCAAGAAACATAACTCTATCCTGCTTTTTGCAAGAATGATGGCCCTTTTTAGACTTAGAAAATCATGGGTAGGACAATATTTCTATTACACAAAAAAAATCAGATGAGCGTCAGCACCCGCAAGGCGGTGCTCTTGTTTGACATAGAAATTAGTTAAGTTTTGCACACCATTCTATATTTTGTTTAAACTGTTTGATATATGGTTTTGAAACCTTGAACACTTGCTTACCATCATGGTCACACACTGCATAGTGCAAGACCTATCCAGATCCACAAATACAGGTACATTGTTTGTCTTACCTAGTTGTTTTTTTTTGTCTGAAAACCTATGGTAATATTTTGACCCCATATTTCCATCAATTCTTCGAATACTTGTATTTACTCTTCATGAGCCAGTTCCTTTGCTTCTGGCTATGAAGCGAAAAACGATTTCTTTACATTTGTTAATTACAGACAGTTTGGACAGTTTAATTATCCACAAAGAAGGTAAGATGGTATACACAAAATGTATTAGAAGTGTATTATATAACATCTTTCTTATGCAGTTTTACAGGTACTAGCATAATAAAGCTGCAGTGTACTAGCATAAAAAAACTTCATTCTAGTTTCTACTAGCTTAATAAATTCTAAGCTGTATCAGAGCAGTAGATTCATGTAGAAATTTTTCATATTTTACAAAGAACTGTATTAAATTCCAGGGTTCGCACAGACCTTGAGAAGTTCTTGAATTTTGATGACTTCCTGAAAATGTCTAAAATGCAAAAAAAAAGCTAAACAGTACTTGAATTTAAAAAAAAAATGCTTGCATTTCACTCCTTGGAGAATGTTCAGCAGCTTGTTTTGTTGTAAGAATAAAATAATCAGTTAAAAATTTTTCAGGCAATATTAACAGGTACATGATAATTCAATGCCAGTGGTCCTAAACTAGCCTGGCTCCCTGGCTGCATGGTTATCTTTTATATTAATACTGGAAACATTTTATAAGAAACTTCTAAACCTCTAAAATAGCACAGTTTTATCTGATGGCTGAACCATACCTATGTTTGGAGTCAGGGGCAATAAAAAAAGTCAATGTAGAAACAACCTTCTGGAGTTACTTCCTTCTTAATGAAGAAAACTGATATATGTAAATAAGAACAAACATAGGGACGGGAGCCAGTCTAGTCGTAAACATTCTATATTTATTTCTTTTTATGTTACATGTAGTTTAGATCTTAGCTGATTTAGTGTTAATGGTAATTTCTTGACAGATTTTCAAAGCTGAATGTAAGCTTAAATACCTTGAAAGGCACTTTTATACAAAAATCTTATATTAGGCAATTGTACCTTTTAGTATTAAAGCTACTCGCCCACATTTTGGGTGAAATTTTTCAATATATTCATTTCAACCAAGTTTGGTATAGAATGTATATACTGTGAAATCATTTTTGTTCGCGCAGGATGAATTTTCGTGTTTTTAGCTCACCTGTCACAAAGTGACAAGGTGAGCTTTTGTGATC
>NW_026461219.1:0-71278 GCF_021730395.1 Mercenaria mercenaria | reverse complement strand
CGCTTTATCGAACCCAGGCAATAGCCTTTGTGTCTATGTAGTTTGACACTAAATTAAGCACTATAAATTGTAGATGTACATGGTATATTGTCTATTCTTCGGTTTCTGCTTATGTCCGTATCAACATTGTTTAAACTACTGGTTTATCAGCAATATGAATAGCACTCGCAACATGGTTTCAAGTATTAACAGAAAATAAAAACGGCAGAAAAAACCCTTACCGAATCATTTCTGAGCAAACAAAATGTCTTCAAGTTAAGCAGAGATACACTGCATGCAAAACAAAAGTCATTAAAGCGCCTTAGAAAAGGCAATAAGCCAATGAAATCCAGCCGAATTTCTGAAAATAGCTTAGGATCTATAACTTCGGGACTACTTTATCCGAAACTTTGAGACTTCTTAGGACAAATGGCCTTATTGCGTAGTATATTTCTTCACTCAGACTACAGGGACATAAAAATTGAAAACGAATTCCATATAGATAACCTAGATGATCGTTATTGCATTTCAATTGCTTAGCCAACCATCAGGGGCACTGACTTTGGCATTTGTCCCCTACAGATTTTTTTTGCCTATGCTTTCGGGGAGGCATGACATTTTCTTCCAAATCATCTTCTGGCTATAAAAGCGCCTATTAAATCTTCTATGCGGCAATTAAGGTTTTCCAAACAATTTAGATGTCACATGAAGTTTATCTTTAAAATATACCAAATTTATAATAAGATATTGATTGGTTAAAGCTTGAAAAAGTATTTTAGCAAAATGTGTCTCTCCATTTCGAAATATGTCGACCTAAATGGGTTAACTAATTACATAAGGGGTGATTCAAAATGTTGCTACTGCGCAACCTGTTGAATATGGAGCTGAATTAAGGCGGACGTTACTGGAAAATATAGTAGCTTTATATTTAAAGGAACGACAAATGCAGAGAATAAAAACCGACGTGTCTTTGAACAAGTAAGATGACGGGGATGGTTGAAAATAAAAAGGCAGTACATTTTTGTTACCTTTTATTGTACTAGTTATGTGCATTTTACAATGATATTTTATATTGATAATGATGATGTAGTCGTATTTAACAATGAAGGCAAAAGAAAGTATATTTGTCAAAATATTTGATGGTAAAAATCAGCTTAAATGAGAATAAATGAATATCTCCGAAAAATTCCGGATATCATGATTTTGTTTTCGTTCTGTTCATAAGATATAAGCTACATAAAATGTAAGAGAAAAATGATTTTCAGTGACAAAATATAAGCTAATGTGCATTTGTGTATATATTTTGTATATCCTAGAAGTTAAATCAGAACTGAAAATTAGAATAAATATGTCATGCGAATTGCAGAATTGATATGATTATTTGTATCTGTAATGTAACATAATACGGACTGAAGAAGAAATCAAGAACATTAATTCATTTTGTCATGAAATTAAATTGAGATTTTGCTTGAATTAAATTTTTCAGTCAAAAGCGAATTACACATTGGCCATGCACTTACCCTGTCCACACCGTACAATGGACATAGTGACATGCCCTAATGATTGATATATACTGCGGTACATATGTGAACAATCAAAAGACAATCAGGGTATAGGAAATGTCTTTTGATGAACGCAATATATTTTGAGACTATTTAAATAGAAGTTGAAATAAAATTTTAATGATGATTGCATTATTCAGTTTTGTTATTTTCATAATTTTATTATATCATAAATATTAATTTTATCAAAATGTATATTAATTCTAACAGTGGTAAAAACAGAGTTAAAAACAACAACATAAGTTTTGCGATAAACGTTTTATGAAGTGTATATAACACATTTACATTGAAATAATCTTTGCAGTTTCTATTTCTGTTATGTTTCTCAGTGGTGGAAAGAGACAATAACTCATGCAACCCCTCTTCCGGTTTATCCGATACCTCATCGGCGTCAACGGTACCTTTATGATGCAAATTGTCAAAATATTCATTACAAAGGCACAGTTATACAGTCGAATGTACATAAAATATACCTTTTGAAAATTGCCATTACTTTAACTAAATCTATGGTGTTTTGTTTTTCAGGCGACACGACTGTTTCTGGTGAGGATAACGTCGCTTATGAAATTCTCGATAACACCCAAGGTAGTATGAAGATCCTGTTTATATCGTAGTAAAGTATTCCTTATAAGACGACGGTGGTACTTCCGAATCAAATATTCTTTTCATGGAACGTCAAGTTTAAAGACATATAACTAACATCAAGAAAAAATAATGCTTAAAAGCGAAGCCTGAATAAAGGCTTTTATACTCCATAACATTTAGCTTCATTCACTCTACATTAATTACCCACACTTCCACTGATATAGTTTCATGTTAAAGCTATATATATAATATTGTATTGTATAGTTAAAGACATTTATTTATTTATTTATTTATAGCTACTGAACACACGTATAATACAGCTCCAGTAAGTAAGTACGTTTTTTAACTTTCAGTTACTGCACAATATATAGGGGCCGTACCTGAGCTCATTGCATACTTCGTTTTTCAAACTATAGTGGTTTTTACAGTGCACCGGTTACGATTAAAAATGTAAACAACATACTCTTTCTATGAATAATTGGAATGAATGAATGACATTCGATCTTAGTCATAGTACAGTGAATGCTAATGGTTTCGTGTGTTGCAGAAAGGTATTTAGTTTGTAACTTATCAATTGAATTCTTCTATCTATTCTGTTTCATATAAATTGTAACCAAAAGTTATCATATCTTTCTGCATTTCGTTTTAAACAATCATGTTGTAAATTGAATTTATTAGTGGTGTCTCGCATAAATGTCTGCATTTGTGTACTTAACCAACATTAATTTGAAAAGCATTTATCTGGGTAGCTTAAGATTTAAATCCGTTTTTGCTTTGACTGTAAAAGTGCAATGCGGTACGTTTATTTGACCCCTTAAAAAGTTTAAGATTTTGTGTTGCTTAGCTTCTTGATTTAATAATTCATACCCTATATAGAACTTTTCTTCAAGGTATTATTTTCTCTGCAAAGCAGGAAACATAGTGTTTGTATTTTCATTGGTTTAATTTTGAATGGTTAACATAGCCAAAAAGAATCAATTAAGTACATGATAAGATTCAAATGAGCAGGAGTTGTACTAGCAATTGCCTCAATAACTCACACAGAAAAGAAACATATAGAATATTCAAGAACAACCATACCACGAGAATGTGTTCTCTTCATTGATGATTATTGTCTTTGAAGTTCCAGTTCATGCTTGCGTGTAACTTTTCTGTTTATCATTGTGTTATGATTATTGTATCTAGAATTGTGTGTTTATAAGCCTCTTGCAAAAACTGTGAGTGTGTTTTAAATTGATGTAATGTGCACAAGAGATAAAAGAGATATCGAAATATTTTGCTCGATATTTTTCTGTTTACAGTCTTAATAGTATGGTTGCTGGCTTGGCATTAGCTCGAGCCGGTTTATTTCCCGTCTATGTATGCAAATCTGATCAGTTATTACCTTTTCCCGTACCCCCTTCAGTTTCTATTGGCAGCGTATTACTTTTGACACAGAGACTCATTTGTAATTTCTGTAGATACATATTTCATAAAGGGTTAGCGAAATGAATTTTATGTTCGAGATTCGTTTCAGGTATGGTCAACATTAGAAACGTAGAATATGAGATCTTACATCTCTAAACAACTGGACTTTCTACTATACCAATGAGGCTGTGTTAAACACTAAATGACATATCTTCCTGTATTCCATTTATTATTAATGCACTTATTGTTTTTTGGAGTGTTTATATTCTAATGTTGATAATTTCTTATAATGTGGACATGAATAAGTTTTATCTCTTTTAAAAGAATTCAACAGTTTATATAATGCAGTGTATTTACAAGTAAAGATACACATTGTATTCTGAAAATTTACTTAAAAAATTGATAAACGGACATATGTGCGTAAAAAGTAGTATTTAGTTAATGTTAAAGTTTCAAAGCTGTAATTTTGCTATCAGTGGTGTATGTTCGTACCAATTACTGTACGGGAACATAGACTAGGTTACGGATGTAATTAAGATGAGAAGTCATCGACATTATGAACATCATCGACTTGGTTTCAGATATATAATAATAAGATATGCAGCCAGCCTTGAGTCAATGTTTGTAAAACTCGATTCCTCTCGTAAAAAATACTGATTAAGCAGCTAATGGACGTTCCTAATGTTTGTATTATTTCGTCTGAAACAAAATTATTACTGTACGAAAATTCTTCAACACAATATTTGTTTTTGTAAGGAAAATTCAATTGTATGATGAAAAAGCATTAAAATGACGCAAACAGAATAATTTCTTTATTTCGATAGAAGCACACTCTAATCGGTCAGTTTATATTTTATTACTATTTTGTTAATAATGCATGTACTCACACAAAATCTCACATACCGACATTGAATAGGTACTGCAGCATTCAAATTGAAGTAGTTTATATGTAGAGATTTCCTTTATTTTTTGACTAGCATATCATTTTCTGGTGGTTATGTCTTGTATGAGTCTCTATCAAGATATAAACTTGCGCACCTTATAATTTTTTTTGTCTGGCTCCACCACCTTTTTCCAGAGTTATAGCCTCTGAAACAGTTTAAAAATGCACATATTTACCTTGCTACGCGCCTAGCTTATAAGTACTTCATTTAAATTTGTGGAACTTTGCATGAGTCTATATCATGACAAGACTTTTCAATGGTTACCTCCAACTTATTCAGCCAGGCTTCATTCCCTATTTCAGATTTATGGCCCTTGAAATAGCACAAATTCACAGTTTCAGCATGTAACGCGACTCATTCAAGTATGTGACATAACTGATGAAAACTTGCATGTCTTTATCACGTATAAAATTGCGCATCAAGTTTGATGGTTAATAAATATAGTATTGTACACGATACGTCAGGGCTTACTTTCGCAATAATTTCATACTCAGTAAATTATTAGGTCTGTGTAATTGTAACTAATCAGACCTACCTGCATATTGAATACTTTATGTATAACCCTAAGGATGTATGCAAAAAACCATTGCACAGTGTTAATGGTGTTTTTTTTATATAGTACATGTAAATTGATTACTCTTTGTATAACCTTAAGGATTTTATGACACAGCCGTGCATAGTGTCTCCAATGTTTCTATAAAAAGTATATATATATCCTATTCGTACACCGAGCACTACTCGAGACGCCAAATCAGACTATATTTTTGGGGTTCTCTATTTCCGCTACTGTTTGCAGGCGGTCTACCGCTGAGACTTAATACGTACCAGAAAAATGGGGGTGCCCATTTCCATAGCGCATAAGCAGTATCTGGGGTAAAATTGTATTTTTCGCCAATTGGAACATTAGAAGGATTAACAAAAATATACTACATTTTTATGCTGCGGTTAAGTTTTTATGTTACAAACGGATGCTTACACTATGGTAGTTATGTCCATTGTTGTGGTTTTGGTTATAACTACCTGTGGCACAACTTATAGTTTCTGTTTCTGCAATTGATTACTATGGTATTTATAGGCAGATAAAACAAGAACAGTTAATGTTATTATTAAAGTACATATATAAAACGGCCACGGATCACTGTGGCAGTAATGCTATTTTTGTGTGGATATGTATTACTACGCTGCGGCACTCTCTTTGGTTGCGCATGCCTGCATTAAACTAACTGTGGTAATCGGGGGAATAAATAATGCCTACAGGATATGTTATATCCTTTCGCAGGGTAACTTTCTCAGCACTGTGGGAGTGACTTAATTTTCATTTATATGTATAACTACACTATGGCACTGCTTTAAAATTCAAGTTTCTCACAAAAGTCTATATAGTTCTTAGTAACAGGACACGAGTAAAACTACCACTGCGGTATATATTGAAATTCGTTCTTCTGCAAACGTCTACTGTGGTCATTATTTGCAGGTGGTTTGGTTGCTGTACCTCTTCCTCCTTGTCAGCCCCCCCCCCCCCCCCCCCCCCCCCAGCCCCCTCCCCAATCCCGTCATAACAAGACATAATGCATCCCACTCTATAACCTAGATCCTCACTCTTGTAATTATCTATAAGTACTCCTTTTTCCAGGCACCATAGTGGTTTGGAATTCCCTTCAGTACAACTGGTAAAGAGGAGTGAGCATATAAAAAGATAAATAGATAAACATTAGTTAATAGTATATAATTAAAGAGAGGCTTTAAAATATTCGTTTTAGCGGATGCAGTTTCTGTTATCTTTGGAAGTTTAAGTTTATATAAGAGGAAAACAAATAAGTCGAAACTACACGAGGAAGGTTGTTGAACATTCTGGTTGATCGTATAGTGTTTCTAGACACAATCCTTCTGGACAGGCGTTCCTTGCCAGCTCGGAAAAAACCCATCTTTGTGGGTCTTTTTAATAAGGGCGAAAATTCTTGCCATTATGATTTGTAACACAGAACTTAGTCCGACAGAAGGATGTTTCGGCAGGAATAATGTAATACATGTAATACATTATATTCTTGGTTTCGGTTAGTACAATGACAAAGGACTGCATATGACACGTCAAAAATAAAAGCAGGAAATGGTAGCTATAGAGTATGGACGGTTACCGGTCAGGACTAGGAAACCCAAACAAAACGCAGGTAGTTGATACATTGACCGAGAATTTGCAGGACTCACATGAAATTATCTCAATGTCAGGGCGAACAAAATGTTGTCAGTTTTGCAGTATGAGAAGAAACTAAAGACCGCGGTGGTCTCGAACACGAACGTCAACATTGGTTGTAAGCAGTGTAAAGACCCAGTACACAGGTTAAACAATACTCTTCTTATTATAAAGTTATATTGATCTAATGAGTAGTTTAAGATTTCATGGTATGATTGAGTTATGCTATGTTACGTGAACTTACTTTCTTTTACTCCATGTATATATAATTGGTCTGAGTCAACAAGTCGGCTAAAATCAAAAATGTACTAAATTATCGCTCTGGGTCAAATTTCTCGATAATATTTAAGGATGTCAGAGAGGAAAAAGTCTGTTATGCATTATATATTCGGACTGCTCTTAACGGTTAATCTTCTTAGTACAGGTTAAAATGTTTCGAGAACATCCAGCCTTAAGTACAAAAGCCAGTTCCAGAGAAGTTGTGCATAATTGTAGGTGAAAATCAAAATGTCTGCTTACATAAAAATATTTTATAATATATATTTTCAGGGTTACTCCCGTGATTTTTAAATAATACTTTCAGGCAATGCTTTCTTTCTTATCATGCGTCCAGAAATGGATTGGCTAACTACAAGGACAAGTCCATAAAGGGACCTCCAATCGAAAACGTCCGTAAATTACGAAGATGCCAAAATTTGGACATCAGAAAATCGATTTTCAGGTATATATAACCATTGCAAATCATAAAATGTTATATTTGATAGTTTCTAGTATTGCTCGTTTTTACTACATTTAATAGAAATCCCTTCCTTCAATTTAGTTACATAACGTTGCAAAAACTCACCCAGGAAAGGTAGGTACTCTTAAAATAGAAAACCCCGTAAAATGCCAACAAAAATTATCTTGGGAAATCGACGAAGAAGAAATGACTGTCTGACTAGCGGCAACATTAAGCACAAATTGGAAAATGGAGCGACTGTGTCTAAGATTAGTGACAACATTACATGTGTACACAATTTTTACTATGTGTCGTGTGTATAGGTACGTTTATGTTTTTATTAACGAATGGTAAAAGTTTGATTGATTCATCTTTTGATAATTAATTTTGCACATGTAATATACTTTTCTAATTTGAGCTGTCTCAAGGAAAAGGTGATTAGGTTTTGAAATTCATAAAAACATGTTTCATTAAAGTTTGGCTTCTGTGAATTTTTGATACATTGTAATATGGTATAGAAATAATATTCATACAACCGTTGGATATTAAATATTAGACAGAAAACTAACTTATTAACAGTTTCGTACGGAGGACATGTTTATACAGTGAATTTGGACATTTGATCTTTCTATGCGTCAATAAACATGCTAATTAGCTTACCCCCACCCCCTTGCCGTTAGACGGCTATTCAAAAAATACTATGTTTATATAGATTAACGGTTATTGTCGTAAGTTGTTGTTGAAAAATTGTTTCATTCTACTCAGTTTAAACGGACTACAGTTACAAATTTCAAACAAATAAAACAGGAAATATTTTTATGACTTTAGTGAACTTTGTGTAACATTCATAATTGCTCAATGTTACCCTTGCGATGATTTGTAAGTAATGAATGATTCCTAATCTGTTATAGCTTTTATACAACTTGCTTTCGTTTAAATATTTATTTTTTCTGGTCAAATGTTTTTGTTTGTTTACTTTTAAGTTTTTACTTTTAGTCTCCTACCCGTTTCCGGATCGGACTATAGTAGACTGCCTATTTGAACTTTAGTCCAAAATACGTTGTTCAGGTTGTGTGCATTTGATATATGTTTCTTCTTACTCATTCCCGTTCATAGGAGATTGCCTGTACTGTAGTGCTTTCATTCAGTTGTTAATTTTATTGTTTGGCGTTTTTATGTTATTATTTTCTGTTTTAAAAATGTTTTTGGTTGTATTTTACTTTTAGTCACTACCAGTTATGTCTGCGAGATCGGACCATGTAAAACGCGTCAACTATACGTTAATTTAGGTTCATTTAAATTTATTCATATTCATAATCTGTTTTTGTGGTGTATACGATGCAAGTGCCAAAACCCCAACCTCAAAATGGTCGATGACACTTCGTGGTAAAACTTATAATAGATAGCTAAAAGTGTCTTTATCTTAGTTTGTTTGCTATATTGATTTTCGAAAAGATTTTAAAATAACTGAATTTTTTAATTGCATTATTAATCTAAATTAGAGCGTATCCCCAGTTGCGAGCTGTATTCGTTGATACTTTTCTTAAAGTCACAAATTAGGGTATCAATTGTTTAATCATATAATGAGGAAATCATAAGATCTCATTTCACAGAAAGCCAGTCATGGACGATTTTGGAAACAGATCATTTTAGCGTCTGTTTTTGTTGAATTTACGGCAATTTTCAACATGATTCCAGTTATATCAGTCAGCCCAGTTCAACTACTCTCGTTCCTGGGAAGAAAGTACTAGACGCTAAAAAGTCCGTAAAGCAACTGCTACTTTTCACATAAAAATCTAGTCGGTTAGCACAGCTCGAACCTGCGACCCTCCGTGAATTAGAGGATTTCAGTGATTACAAGTGCACGAATGTATCTCCTACATTACGCTACCCGGACTATATATTAATATAATGAGTATACAAAGGGAACATGTGTAATTACTGAATATTGTTTTTTTTTTTTTTTTTTTTTTTTTTTTTTTTTTTTTTTTATACCATTTATATATAGCATTCAGAGTCTCCATGCATTATATGCATAATGCATGGAGCTCAAAGTTCAAAATTTACCATTGCGTACTTTGGGATAATTTAAATGGCATTCTTACCTAAAGTTTGAGTTTTTAAAATTTGAAAGTACAATACTTCCATAGTGATTTACACAGTTAGTATGCAAATGGAAAGAAGCGATGCGGGCCATAGGTTTATTACCGTTGCGGCGTAAAAACGATGAAGCGTTCTGTTAGAAAATTACCACAGTGTATATTTGTATGTTCCATGTGAATAACAATTTAAATAATATTACTGCCGTGTGTATAAATGTACATTATTTCTGATTTCCACAGTGAAATTTTTGTATTTTCCTGGAAAAAACTTCAGAACTACGTAGTGCCAGAGTGAAAGTAATGTTTGAAAGTCTGCAAAAGCCATCAGTGGCAGACCCGTGGTTTTCAGACTTCTAGATGCCGGAGCCGCCCATAATGCAGTGTCGTTAAAATAGCTTTAAATACCGTAGCGTTAGAATGAAATGAGTAATTAATTAAATGTTAAACTTTTAAAGAACTGAGTTTGGTAATTACCGCACGACGAGCAATCATCAAACTAATGGTATTTTTGGAGAGTAATGATCCCTTAATTGTCTTAAAAAGATTTCTTATCAACAAATGCTGAATAACAATGATTTTAAGAACATATTGCGCACGAAACGTTTGGTTTTTGTTTTTAAATTTTATGGCAGACTGTAATTTGTGCGTAATATTATTTAGTATGTCATGTGAATGAATTTAACTTATTAGTTAACTGATTTTATACGTTTTGATATATAACATAAATGACAAGGTTACACTTCAGATCAAATTCTGCAATAATAAAAGCATTCAAAATTCCCCCCAAGATACAAACGAAAATTAAAAAAAATTCGGTAGTCCTACGCTGTCGATGTCGGTAATCTGGACCCTCGTTATTGCTGGTACGTTACAGTCGGCTGCGGTTGTTAGTCGGTGTATGATGCGGTAATAGCGACCCCCTTTTTTATTGTGGTTTTTTTATGGTACGTTTTTGTCTCTGTATGGTAGCCGAAAGGATATTGTATACTTGTGTTAACTTAAGAATTTAAAACACAACCGTGCATAGTATTCAATGCTCTTTTATATAAGTATCTGTATATTGAACATTTTGTGTATAACCTTAAGGATTTGTGACACACTGTGTATAGTGTTCTATGCACTTTTATGTAAGCATCTGTATATTGAACATTCTGTGTATAACCTTAAGGATTTATGACAAAACCGTGTATAGTGTTCAATGTTCTTTTATATAAGTATCTGTATATTGAACATTTTGTGTATAACCATAAGGATTTGTGACACAACCGTGCATAGTGTTCAATGCTCTTTATAAGTATCTGTATATTGAACATTTTGTGTATAACCTTAAGGATTTGTGACACACTGTGTATAGTGTTCTATGCACTTTTATGTAAGCATCTGTATATTAAACATTTTGTGTATAACCATAAGGATTTGTGACACAACGGTGCATAGTGTTCAATGCTCTTTATAAGTATCTGTATATCCAACATTTCTTGCATATCCTTAAGGATTTGTAACATAACCGTGCATAGTGTTCTATACTCTTTTTAGAAATATCTTGTTCAATGCTCTTCCATAAAAGTATTTGTACATTGTATACTTTGTGTATAACCTTAAAGAGTTGTGACACAACCGTGCATAGTGTTCTATGCTCTTTTATATAAGTATCTGTATATTGAACCTTTCGTGTATAACCATAATGATTTGTGACACAGCTGTGCATAGCGTTCAATGCTCTTTAAGTATAAAACTTTATCACTTGACTTAAACTCCCTCGCGCACTTTACATATATGAAGCTATTCACATATCCACCTTTTTTCCAAGGAACAATTACTATTGAGTATTAGCAGTGCTGTTTGAACAAAAATGTCTCGTTCTTTTGCGTAATTACAATTTTCGTCAAAGTACATGTATTTCCACATTTGCAAATATGTTACCTTCTAAACATGTTTTCATTATCACATGCGTTACGTTAACTGATTAATTATTTTCTAAGAAACTACAATACGCGATTTTAATTATCATGGCCATTCTCAATGACAGAAATTGTCCAGTTAGTCACTCATAAATATAACCTAATCTATTTCATTTTTACATTATATTCTCTTTAAACACGTTTACTTTGCAGTCCTTCACTTAATCTGTGTAAATGTATCTTTCAAGTCAACTTAATCATTATTACAACAACGATAGAGTATTTTCTAATACCTTTTCGATCTTTCTCTTGTATGTTAATGCACTATGTTTTGGTTATGTTCCTCCTGTTGGCTTTTGAATTCTTCCTGTTTTATCTCTTGCAAATAACATGACCAACAATACTTATAGAAAACCAGCCATCATGAGGAATTTTTGCTTGCAGGGACGATTTAGATTTTTAGTCCTCATGAGCTTCATGTTTAGTCTTCACTTCTCTTTATTGTCAATATTCACGGACTTACATTATATAACACAACAGTCTAGCCAACTGCCAGTCACCGCAGGACTGAAAAAGAATTATCCAAAAAGCACTAAGCACTAAGCATCTAGAAAACTCAAGATTTTCTCATACTATTATTGCTGGTGTCTTTTTGGTGAGTTTCCTGATATATAGTTATCTTATCTTAAAAGTTTTGTTATCTGGCGATGTCCATCCGAACCCTGGACCGAAGGTTTCTTTACAAGAATCTTCCTCTTCTTCATTATCATCTTCGTCTGTAAACAGCTTACACTTGTCTAGACGTATTTCATTTGTTCACTATAATATACAAAGTATATCAAATAAACTAGAGTTGTTAATTGCCAAACTCCGTGATTTTGACATAATTGCCTTATCAGAGACATGGTTAAAACAATCAATCTATACAGAAGAGCTTCTTTTTGCGTCTTTTCATCCTCTCCTCCTGAACGGAAAGACCGTACGCACCATCCACACGGAGGTGTTTTATTGTATATTAGGGATACACTCCATTACAAAAGAAGGACAAATCTAGAAATTCCTGGTACCTAGTGTATTTGGGTTGAATTAGTTCTTGAAACTAAAAACATTTTGTTTGGTTTATTCTACAGACCACCAAATATAGATGCACTTCAGCACTCAAAAATTGTTGATTCTTTATACTTAACTGTGCAAACCAACAATCAGCCCGCACGATCCACTCAATCTGCCAACAATTCTCGTTCATACAGCACATTGATGAACCTACACATTATACTGAGAATTCGTCCTCGTTAATTGATTTATTATTTACATCTAATGTAAGTCTTCTATACTGTTCTGGTGTTGGTGATCCCTTCTTATCCCAAGAAATACGTTACCATTGCCCTACTTACAGACTTTTAAATTTAAAGAAGCATTCTAACCCATATTTTAAAAGACATATTTGGCTATTTGATAAAGGAAACTATGATCTTTTGCGCCAGAAAGCATCGATGATAAATTGGAGTTCTTTTAAAGATGAAAATATTAGTACTGATTGTTCGAACATAACTCATCAAATTCTGGAAATTGCAAAATCGTGCATCCCAAACAGGGAAGTTCTTATACGGCAGAATGATCCATCATGGATTACAACTCATATAAAAAACTCATAAGAAAAAGAAAACGAATTTATCGAAAAGCTAAGAACACTGGGTCTGAAGAACACTGATCTAGATCTCGGCATCTTAGGAATAGTATTACTACACTTATCAAAGAAGCAAAGAAAACTCATATTTCCAAACTTGCCAAAAACCTTACAGATTACTCAAAGTCTTCTAAATCGTGGTGGTGTTGTATGCAATCCTTCATTAAACCAACAACTAAAAGTACCTTTTCCAACCTTGTATATGATGACGAAGTTGTTTATGATGACAAACAAAAGGCTAACCTGTTAAACAATTTCTTCAAAGAACACTCCCTGTTAGATGAAACGGCTGCCCAAACATTGCCTGGCAGTCCAAACACTCAGCATCCATCCATAAATTCACTTCGAATTTCACCAGAAGAAGTTCAGTCTGTACTCAAAATCCTACCACTCGGCAAAGCATCCAATCCCGACGGGATAAACAACCGAATTCTGCATGAACTTTCTTTCAAACTTGCTTCACCATTATGTGATCTTTTTAACCACTCACTTACTTGTTGCACTTTTCCAGAAGGACGGAAGGAAGCAAACGTTACACCCCTATTCAGATCTGGAGATACATCTCTTGTTACTAATTACAGACCAATTTCTCTTCTAAGTACAGTCGGTAAGGTCTTTAAGAGAATCGTATTTAAACATGTTTTCAACTATCTTCAAGATAACAATCTTCTTACACCTTTACAATCTGGTTTTGTGTCAAGAGATTCCACAGTCAATCAACTTGTTTATCTTTACAACACATTCACTAAATCATGCAATTGACTCCGGCAAAGAGATTAGGGCTGTCTTCTGTGATATCAGTAAAGCATTTGATCGTGTCTGGCATACTGGTAAACTCTATAAGCTTAAATTATTTGGAATTTCTGGTCGTCTGAACTCTTGGTTCTCATCTTATCTTTCAAATCGTAGGCAGCGTGTGGTAATATGTGGTGCTAAATCTGACTGGAATTCTATCAATGCTGGTGTACCACAGGGGTCCATTCTGGGCCCTTTATTTTTTCTGATGTACATTAATGACAACGTACATAACATCGGAGCTAATATACGTCTATTTGCTGATGACACAAGTCTTTATGTAATTGTTGAAAATGAGCAAGAAGCGGCACATACACTCAATGTTGATCTGTCGAAAATCTCTGAGTGGGCTGCAAGATGATAAGTTAAATTTAACCCGAAGAAAACTGAATGTCTTCTCTTTTCATGAAAAATACACAAGTTCCCCCCATCCACCAATCATAATGCAGAACCAAATCGTTCAAGAAGTTCAAAATCACAAACACTTAGGTGTACTATTTTCTAATGATCTGCGATGGAACCAACATATTGAATACATTAAATTCAAAGCTTACAATAGACTAAATATAATTCGGAAACTCAAATTCATTTTAGACCGGGAATCATTAGAAACAATGTATATTAGTCATATAAGACCAATACTTGAATATGCAGATGTTTTTTTTGATAACTGTACAACTGAAGAGTCCGATGAACTAGAAAAAAAAATCAATATAAAGCCGCCCGCATCGTGACCGGTACTGCTAAATTAGTTTCTAAGTTAATGAAAGAAGTGGGCTGGGACACATTGAAAGATAAAAGACGTAAACATAAACTAATTCTTTTTTATAAAATGAAACAAGGTCTTACGCCTGAATACGTGTCACATTTAGTTCCGCTTCTCGTAGAAGATAGGTCTAATTACAGCCTCCCGCAACGCAGACGACATACAAGTTCCACGTGCACGCACAACACTTTATCAAAACTCATTTCTTCCTTCAGCTGTACGTCTTTCCAATGAATTGCCACGACCTACTCGGGAAGCTGAATCACTATCTAGTTTTAAGCACCACCTCAACTCGAATATTGTATATGTTCCTAAATATTATTATTATGGGAGTCGAGAAATTCATGTTTTCAAGTTACGTACCAACTGTAGTTCACTTTCGCAAGATCTTTATTCAAAGAACATTATTGACTCTCCAAACTGTACTTGTGGCTACACTGAAAGCGCTAATCTTTACTTCCTTCACTGTGAAAGGTACAGTGACCTACGAATGAGTCTCCTGGAGACAGTTTCTAGTTATTGACAGGCATCTTTAAATGTTCTCCTTTGTGGTGACCAGTCTCTCTTGTACGAAGACAATACCACTATCTTCTCTGCAGTACACAGATATATAGAGAAATCGGAATGCTTCTTTAGATAATTCACTATTGTACAAAACTAACAACCCTGTTACCTGTCTTCATCTTCATGTCCATTTAATCTCTGATTTCTTTTTATTTATTAAAATCTACATTATATTTTGATTTTGATTAATATACTTTTGTTTTGTTTTTGCTAGATTGATATGTTTCTTTTCCGGTAACTTAGATCAACTCAAATACAATATAAGAGAGCATTTCCTTTTTATAAGTTCGATAACGCCAGGAATCTGTGTAAATTGATTATATATATGGAGAGGACTTCAATAAGTCTACTGGCTTCTAGTCCATCCAGAATTTATGTATGTAAATAATCATTTGAAATGTACATATTGGGAAATAAAATATGTTTAAACCAATAAATATATGAATATGAATATGTCTTTTTAAGTAATTATTCAAAAGGTTCTGTTCCAAGTGGGTTACTGTGACGTTCCTCATATGAACTGAACACCATCAAATCATTTAATTTAAAGAAAGGGGAATTTAAAAAACACATAATAAAGCATATTGAGCATGACTGTCATACCGAAAAAATACTCGTCAACCTATTGCCACGTCTTTTAATTCGTTAATAAGGAGCTGCAGAGGGCAAACATAGCTATAAAGGTCTGTACGTCCATGGAAAACGATTGCCTTGAGATACGGTGTTAACCAATATACACACTGGATACGGTACATCTAAAATTAATGGCAAGGAGCTTGACGGAAAGAGCTTGTCTTGAAACGCATTTATATGTCCACTGGAACAAAGAGTATTTTGGTAATGTTATTAGTGCTTATTTTGTTTGAATTTAAATTTGATCAAAGCGTACAGTTTAATTTGACTTGCTAAATGTTGCAAGACAATACAACTGTATTAAAATCAATTATGAATAGCTACACAAAGAGAGATAATCACATATGTAAGCAAGGTTTAGGAAGATTAACTGGTTTGGTTGACAGGTCTTTGAAATAGAATCAGAAGGTGTACAGAACTCTGGTTATCGATAAATATAAAAACATAAAATAACAACACATACTAATGGAAATAGAAGGTTACTTTATCAGCCACTATGGCGCTATCTTAGAAGATGTATAGTCATGTCCCAACGATTGATGTTATAACCTCATTGTGGTTCACCTTTTTCTGACAAATGCTATGGTAGCACAAAAATAAAAGAAAGAAAAAACGATAATGTGAACTCAATAGGAATAGTCATGTTCCGACAAAACACATCCCCTAAAAGTACAAAATATGGAAGTACCCAATAAATACCAATCAAACTTACGTGAACATGCGGGGGTAAACGAGTTCAGTCTGAAAACAGTAATGAATAGGAAAACAAAGGTTAAAAAGCTGTAGGGTCTCAGTGACAGTCAATACGTTTCGGGCAAGGATACACAACCAATATAGATTGTCTTATATCTTTAAAGTGTCTTTGAAACTTCCAAGTCTTCTTCGGGTAAGACAACTGATTTAAAAATGAATACTATAAAAGGTAATTTCTATAAATCATGCTGCCAATGATGAGTCGTTACTTAGAAATATGATAGGCCAACAGAACAGTATTACTCTTCCAACAATCCAACATACCTACATTAGTAAGTGTATCACTTGGTTACTGGACTTATAGGCCCACCAGTAGTATAGGCGTCTCTCTGGCACCATGACTGCGCATCTGTGAGAATGACGTCATGCACAGCGGTCATTTTGAATTTTAATTTTAGAATGACACAATCTTTCTATTTTAAGAATGATTTCACAACGTTATAAATTTATAGAAATTATCTCCCTGAAGTATAATCAGCTGACTTATATACCTACCTAGGGCATGATGGCGCATATTGAGGGTCAGGTGCTCATCCCCAGATCAAAATGATCGAAATTTAATCCGCTGTTACAGTTTTAAAAGCACTAGTGTCAACATTGGCCAGCTCTCTTTTATACATTATCTTAAGCTGATCTTAGGTCAAAAAATATTAATACTTAATGTCCGCTGGCCCTTAAAGGTTGAGTTTTATGTATGGTCCTGTAAAATCCTGCAGACTTGCTTTAGGTATCAAGAGTGGCGCAGACGTGTTGGTTAGTTTAGCGCGAGATATCGAGAAGTTTACATCTGTTAAGTAGGTTATATTTTATCTTATAATTTCATTTTACAAATATTGTATCGGTTATTCCCATATCATTTTAATGCTTTTTTTATTTTAATGATTTGTCAAGTCATAGACAGTACGTAATTATAGGGGATTTATCCACAGCGCGAAGCGCCGGGGATGAAAATCCCCGAGACGGTAACGTCCGTATAAAGTTATTCGTCTTTGTTGTCTGCATATATTGGGGCATTTTTTTTTCGATGTTTTCCGGTTCCGGTTGATGCACATGCCGCAGACTGGTTGTCTTCATGAACATCCGAGCACGCCCAATCAGTCACAGAAATTCGTAAACCGAGCAAACATGCTTCTTCTACATCTTTTTCCGTAATGAAAACTGTACACGCAACTGAAAAACACTTTTAAAACAGCAAGGAAGTGTAAAGGCCGTCAAGTTTCTGCGAGGAGTGCAAACAAACAAAAAATATCCTAAAGCCAGTGCGAGAACGCGGTGAATTACGTCACCGTCACGGCTTCCTGTAAATTTTGCAAAGTATGATATACGCTGTAAGAGGTATGATGACACTAAATGTAAACTTAGAACGAGGTTTCACTTTCTTTTGAGTGTTAAATATTTCTTTGTAAGTTGATATATAAAAGATAAATCCCCATGCTAGGTGGTGCCTTAATTCATATTATCATTATTATACATTTTCTTTCAAACGGTTCTTTTTTATACAAACTGATGTTAAAGGATTCTCTTTTACGCATGAGAGATTTGACTTCCGGTTTGAGTTTATTGTCTTATAGTTCTTGTAGAGACCTTTGGTTATATACCCTACCTGCCTAGCTTTAGTTCAATTATGAAGGAGTTAGCCGGGTTTTAACGCTAGAGTGATTTTGGCTAATTATTGGTCCCTTTTGGAAATACGATTATCAAAGTATATATTTTACCAAATTTTCTTGACAAGACCTTTCCAACGATACCTCACTTGACCGGGTTCGAGTCTAGGAATGCGCAGAAGATGTGAATTTTACACGTGATTGATTTCACGTCCGGTTTAAATGTACCAACTTAAAGTACTTGCCAAGACCTTCGGTAACATACCCAACATGCCTAGGTAATCTTTAATAATAAAGACGTGAAGCCGGATGTTTCCAGATGAATTTTTCCGGTTTTAACCTCACTATCTGGAAATCGGATAGATATAGACCCATAATAGTACATATTTCCGAACCTACTCGAAAATTCGAAAATAACTTTCTAACGGAACCAGTCCAGAGCCTTTGAAATTTAATGACATTATTTCCGGTTGGCACCTAGATTATGGTAAAGTGCACCCTATAGGCTTTTCAAAAGATACCCAAAATGTAAAAATGGTCCCTAAAACGTCTTATTTTTGATATTATCAGCAACATTCTCAAAAAGTACCTTACCGGTTCTAAAACTCTAGAAGGTCATTGAAAATGTCGGCATTTTTTAGAACACTATTAAAATGTTCTTTAACATCATATTACTATGAAATAGGCACTTACAAAATGTAGGTCTATATGTGACCCAGACGTGATGTCGCCTCCCTTCCTGTACTCAATACACGGATTAACTTGAACAGATCAATATGCCTTTGTTAGTGCATCCATTCATAAGGCAATAGACGCTAGACCTTGTGGCAACTTTAAAGGGATTAATTTTGAAAGCTGAATAGGCTGTTGTTAAGGCATCCGTTCATAAATAAACACGAGCTCGACTATAATGGGATTAACTTTGACACGTTTACTTTTTGTTGTCCGTCTATCCGGCCTTAAATCAACACACGATAGACATCGTGACCATGATCACGTTTGATGCATTCATGACCTTTTCTAAATATAGCTTATGCATTCATTGTGAAAAAAAGGTCCGAGCGTGCACATTTAGGTATGATACACATATAACTGGAGTCATTTTGTCACTGGACGCCAAGGAGGAAACATCGCAAGTAGACAGTAATATTTTATGTTCAGTTAAAATGTATTTATTCATTAGGTCATGGATAAATCAATTAAATTAATGCATAGTGTTTTCTTTTCCTGTTATCTCTCCGTCTAGGGCTGAGCACATGACCCTCAATGTGCGCGATCAAGCCCTGGGTAGGTATATAAGTCAGCTTTATATACTTCAGGGAGATATTTTCTATAAATAGACAATGAAGTCATTTTCAGTATGACAGTCTTAAACTAGATTTATAACTATTGTATCTATTTATAACGTTGAGAAATAATTCTTAAAATAGAAAGATTGTATCATTCTTAAATTAGAATAGAATGGCCGCTGCGCATGACGCCATTCTCACGCATGCGCAGTATTGGCACCAAAAGAGACGCCTATACTACTCCCATCGTTGAAATGTTTTACTTTTGTGTCAAGACTCCCTGTCACTTTAGTATATTTTGATTAATATTTTAACCCACAGGTCACTAAACACAATATGAAAGTTGCACGCTTGGTTTGTTTGAAACTGTTCATGGACAGTTGTGTAAAAGCAAGCTATTGTTTTGTTTCTGGTGTCTAAATTTATCCAGATCCCGATACAAATTGGTGGTAGTAGAAGGTCCCCGAAAGATTCAGCTAAATCGTAATGGTACGAACACAAAACAAACAAACTGGGCCCTCCTACCACCTCCGAAATATTGACTTAATTTAAGATATTTACATATTACATTTTTCGGCGTTAAGTTTTAACTTTTCTTATTACAGGTACACAATTTTTACTAATATGTTATTTTGTAAGTCTGTATGAATCGTAAATTGCACGCTATTTGACCTTCAACATACCGCTCAGTGTTTCATAAAGAACTTTTTGGACAGTATCCATATTTGATCTAAAGGCAATGAACATGGCACATATAACAAACATTAAGTTCCTGAGCTAAATAAATAAAGAGAACATCAATTTTTCTCATTTGTGACTATTATCTTTGTTTCGATTTAGATAATCGTCTTCCACAAGCGTTTTAGTGCATTTTCACAAATCAAGCTTGAAGTGAAATTTATTTTTCAATGGCTGGTATCAGTAATCCAGTTTGAAACACGAAGCGTAGTACATTTACTGCGGCATACCATCAATAGCAAACACCTTTCATGTAGATAGAGTCACTTTGGGCTGATTGCGATATTTAGGCTTGTTTCAAGCTTTCCAATTGTTTATTGAAAAAAGACCAAAGAGCATTTGTACTTCATGCTACTCATAAGCTTCAGTTTACTCTTGTATTCGAGGCGAAAATGATATGATACCGTCCAATCGAGTGTCAGAGTATGTTTGATATCTTGATAACATAACACATTAAGCACAGACAGTGCTTCCCTCCTTTTTCATGCTATTATTGCTATAATTATTGTTGACTTGCTGTAAATAACAGAATTTGGGTCATTTGTGGCTGATTTGGGTTTATTATGTCGATAGCTGGATCCCAGTATCACACATTGAGTTATAAACAATAGTTAAAGGGAAACTAGACTAGCTCCTAGACTATGATATATCTTTTTTACATTTTTATGATTAAATGTAGTGAACTGATCCAGTCTATATCCTATATCCAATAATTTTAACATCATTCCTCTGTGAAAATCTCTAAAATAGACTGGCTTTTGTCTCTATAAAATAAAATTCGTCAAAAAAGGAAAGATGTAGAAATATATTATCAGTCTAGTGGCTAATCTAAAGGGAACTAGACGTTTGATAGAGCAGGTACTCGTTGTAAGATACTATGTATAAATTTGGACCAATCAGAAACAAGTTCTAAAAATAGCACGTCTGCTGGGGTATAAATAGGTAGATGGATGACAGAGATGTCATTCGGTATCCAGCGGTAGAAGAAGACACATCGAGGATTCAACTAATAATTTATCCCAGTACTTTGATAACATTGCATTTACCCTGTCAGGGCGAATAGATTATCAAAAAGAAGACTTTAGAAGTTCATAGACTAAAGAAGAGTTGCAGAATTTCAACAAGGTTTCGAGCTATAGGGCCAACGCATAGGAGTTACCTTTATGGTAGTTGAATGCTATAGACTATAGCAAATATAGGCTGAGCATCGGAAAGCTGAGACAGAGACCCAGAGTTTTGTAATCTACTGAGATAGTAAGAGAGTTTCAGCTTACAGATGGTTCAGTATTACTGGCGAAGTACAGCCAAGGCATCGGGAGTATACTATATTTTAGTTGAATGCTACATGTGACCGCATATAGCCGCTGAGCATCCAGGAGTCAGGGCAATCACATAGAGTTTGAGAGGACAGAGGCCGAGCATCTATGCAATAGGACTCGTATGTTGTTGATTCAAAGACATTGTCTGACGGGAACTTCAACAAAAAGACCAGTCAGGTATAGAGTCTCCAGTCTAGAGGAGTTTGAGCTAATCATTTTTAATTGAAGATCGTTAGTTTGAAACATTTAGTGATTTGCCTGATCCCTGAAATTGTCTTGCTCATAATAGAAATCATTTACGAATCACTGGTACACGAATCATTTAGGCAAGGTAGCCAGAGGAAAATTCTATATATGAGATATTTGGTCTCACCAGCTCTACGTTTTAACAAAGGACATTCTACATCGTTTCTCAGCTGCTAGTCTAAGACATAGTCACCTAAGCGATTGGACCCAAACCATTGGTCAAGATACTAAAGGCGTAGGTACTTCCCTGGGTCATATAAATCGTATCCTGACATCGAGATGTGCTAGAATAAAAACTGTAGTAACCTACTTGGATGTTTTAAAATCATTACTTTGAGATATCTAATGCCACTTTTTCTCTAAATTATTCTATCTTTAGATATTTAATTAAACTGTAGAAAATCCTCATAAACTTTATAATATATGAACTAACTGAGTATGTCAAGCTTCATTCATAAATAACCTTTATTTGTTGTTTACATTTATACAGTGTTTGGCTAATAGTTTAGTCTCATGAAATTATTCCACCAGCATATAACTTCATCAAATTGTTTCGATGTGTTGAAACATGAATCTGCTATAAATTATTTCTTAATTCTAATATGAAAGAAAATCATGTGATTTCCAATAAAACGCGGCAATATTGACGACACTTCAACATTATATGGCGCCGAAAGTGTGCTATAAAATTTGATCTAACAAATTTCATACACTTATGTTTCAGGCACTTTGAATCGATCATAAAGCTTGCAGATTAACTCTCAGACTACGCTCGTGGACCGAGGTCCTTACCGTGTTTGAATATTGTATAAACACGATAACGTTTACGCCATGTCGACCCACTTTATCTAATTGACCTTAAACGATTCTGGATTCTGTATAAAAATTGATTTGAAATTCACAAGTAGAAATATTTACTGGCTCGTAAGTTCGCTAAATTGGAATTATTTGTTATTTTTCGCTGTGGAAGTTGCTGGTGCTACAATGTTGCATGAGCTATCTCTGCTAAATTCAGCGACAATTTTATTTTGTTCCATGCCTACGTATGTCCGAACACGTATTGATAATTGTTGTGAGTTTTTAAATGTGAGCTTGGATCTGGTATGATTCAAATTTATATTTTAATGTATTTTGTTTGGAAACATCAATTGCAGACTTTTAGACGTCATCTGGTGAATTTTCATAATAACATATAGATTGGATCAGACAGTTTTAAATTCTGCGCCTGTCAGTATCTAAGCGTTTTGTTCCCATGGCAAAATGTTTGCGGATGTTGCATTTTTGGATCATTTTCGCTAATATAGTTTCGGCCTTGCGATCCTTAAACATCCTTAAAAACTTCTTATCGTTTATGTTTTGTTAAGGAGGTAGGTTACCTTGTTACAAGGGTAAATTCAAATTAGTTGAAACGCAGCATCTTTTTGTATTTCGTGTAATATGAAGTTTTAACTGCTAAAATCTCAGTTTCGTTTGTCTCTGTCCCTTCAAGTTCAATTTTTATCCAGGTTTGAAGAACATGGCCCTCCAAAGGTATTTCATATTGAAAGAAGAAGGAAAATACGGATATTTAACACTTTTCAGAGTATTTTAGTTTCATTGATATCCGTAGAAGTCAGCATAATCTATAATTTTACTAGTATGCACGTTAGCTTTTTAGAACATACGCCCCTTTCGGGGATCGAACTAACAACCCCTCGATCCGTAGGCCAACACTCTCCCTACTGAGCTAAGCGGGCGGGCTGTCTTTAAAAATAAGTTTTAATGTTGAAACTATGTTATATAGATATGTCTGTGTCAAACATTCGAACATTATAATTGTGATATATATATGCCGCGTGGTTCGTTTTATTTATTTTTTTTTTGCTATTTTATGGTACTTTATCATTGTTTTAGCACAGGCTGAACACTTAGCACCAATACGGTGCCATGTTGTTATACTACTTTACACCGTGTAGAAACAACCAAATTGAACAACCAGAACCAAAATAGCGACATAAATGTGGTCTAATCTTTTCGGTTGATATTTGGATATTTACCAAATAAACGTATGTCTATTCCTTGAGATGTTTTTCGAAAGGCGTGTTTCAAGTGTTCCCTAGTCAATATAAGTCCAGAATGACTTACATGAGCGGTAAGTAAGGTGAAATCAGTTGATTAAATGGTGAATGTTTAGATAATGCATACCTAGAATGAATGAGTTTTATCAAAAACAAGACAAATTATCTGAATACATGTCACATTATAACAATTCCATATATTTCTTTATCATTGATCACGATTTAAGCCTTAATTCATCCCTGATTTCGTTTAAAACACAAATTCGCGGTGCTTTTTATTGTATTGTATTGTACACCCTATTGAAATGATAGTGAACGACTTCTTTTGATTTTTACACACAAGCTTGTACTATTGTACTATTTTATTGAACTGTCAAATGCATATTGATTACATGGGCGGTACACAGAATATTTTAATCTTCGGTTGATTTTCGGTACATCCCGTATAGTATACGGAAAGTAACCAGGAATTAAAATGGTTTATATTTAAAGCGTTCATACGTATGTACACAAGTCACGATAGCTCAGTGGTCATCGTCAATAGCTTGAAACCTGGAGATCTTCAGATCGAAACCGTTTAGAGTCTGTTTCTTTTTTTTCACAAATTTCAAGAAACACTTTGTACATGTACATTTTTATGCAATGTTCCCTTCATTGTATTTTCACAAGTATCTTTTTTATGATTTTATCTCGTTGTTTTTAATCTCTCATTTTAAATATATGTTTATGTTAATTTTATTTACAGTTCATTTCACTACATTATAAATTTCATATATATAAATTACAACTAGCTAAATTCATCATTCAGTTTCGCTCGCGGTGTCGGTACTGCTGTCATCGGAGTCATATAAATCATTTAAACAATTAAATATGAAAAATAAAAATGTTCTCCCTAATGGGCTCGAACCAGCGATTTCCAGCATTTGAGTCATGTGCTGTAACCACTGGGCCACAGATACGAACGACGAGAACTTGTTTCACTTTCAGTACTACTAATGAAATTTGGACACTTTACCAAAATTTCTTTCCGTAAAACATACGGATAACACCGAAGTTGGGCCGAATATCGTAATATCATAATATCGAATGTACAGAGCATGTAATGTATGCACATTTGACAGGTTAAAAAATAGCACAATACTTATTGCAAATATTTTGATACGATTTTGTGTTTATTGAACGGCATATGTTATTGTTATTACGATTAAATTCTTATAAATATACTTTAGGTACAATGAAGCAATACGAGTGTTATTATTGCAAAGAAACGACACCAGACTTTGAAAACAGAATTAAGCACAACTTGATTCAAAACTGACAAAAACATAGAAATAAAAATCGAAACACACGATAACATTAAAAATAAGACAGTTTTATTCACAAAAGGTTTCCAAGTAATGCCCGGCAAAAGAAGTAAATAATAGCAATAGAATGTTAATACCAATTAAAGAAAAATCAACTATAAAAATAACAAACTTCGCTAGTAAATTAGAATCACCCTTGAAAAAAGTACCAAATAATACTGGTGCTCCGCTTAGGCAAGTTAAGCAGTCCAAATTAATGACACTCGAAAAAAATAAGGAGGAGAATTCTAAAAGACTGTATTTCATTCTTATCCTTTCCTGCTTATCTTGTTCAAACTATGATGTACAGTATGTATTTAATTTGTACATGTATTACTGGGAATAAAATATGTTTAAACTAAAAAAGTTAAGGCTTAGGCAAGTTAATGACACTCGAAAACAACTAACTGCTTAATTATAACCTGAGAGAAAGAAAAAGAGATGAGAAAGTGTTTTAGAATGACTTAAATTTTCAAAATGCTAAGCATGATGTATATGTTGTAATACCACTCATATTGAAGGCTATACTACACGTAAACTAGGTGGAGCCAGTGTTTACAGGACGTTTTCGTCATTTGATAAAAAGATTAACCCAGGAAGAGAAAGAAAGCCATTAAGTCCTCATCACAAAACAAATAGAAGACAAACACACAATATTACTGTCTCATAACAAAGAATATGGAAGGGCATAGACGTAAAGCACAATCATGTGTCCGCAGTTTACACATTTCAAAACTCAGAAGGCAGTCAATCGTCTGTTGAGATAACTGTTATTACCGGTTAAATTTGTAAGGAACAACGGAAAAAAGTGAACTAGCCGGCCGAGGAATCTTATTGCGATTTTGTTCTTACATATTTAGTAAACTATAACTGTATCCAAACTATACCCAAAATAATCATGAATGATTGGCACTAAAACCAAACAGCTGCCAAACTACAAACAAATATTGTACAACTTAGTTGTTGCATGTGCATTTGTATTTGATAAAACTGCATGTAAATGTTTTAAGTTGTTTTCAGGTCCAATACCACCGGCAATGTCCGCAAAATTTCTCACATTTCAACAGTTAAATGAAAATGAATTGCTATAATCACTCCCAACTCCCAGTTAATTGCTATAAATTTTCAATAAAATCGCAACAAATCGTTCACATCATTATGGGTAGTTTTCAATAAATCGTTCAATATGAAATTGAACCCTGACTACAGATATCGGTATATTTCTACGCAAATGATAAATACCTTGTAACGTATGAGTTCAAGAACAATTTATCGACAATGCTGGACTTATTTAATATGAATCTTATACACGTTCATTATCAGCTGGAAGGGAAAACTCTGTTAATTCGTGTGACACTTGCTGAAGTTTCTGCAGAAATTGGTGATTACTTTTGATTACGGTAACATAACGGCGATACTTAACACACTTACTGATGAAATCTAAGAGAATTATCTCTTCAGTATAAACTATTGTTTACTTACAGAAAAAGACTCGTAAACTCCCTGGAACGGTTAAAATAAATGAAAATAACAGCAGCGTGTAAACCCAGATACTGTGTATGTCGTATAATCACATCGCTGTTTCCGTTTTGGTTGTTCACTGTTTCTACACTGTGCTTTAGGAATAATATAATTATTTTTGAGATACATATGGACGTATGCAAGCATTTCAAAGCTTTTTAGCATCAGAGATGTGATTAAAAAGCGTAATGGGGGAATGCACATGGTGGCCCTAATTGATCTTAGAGTAATAGTTTCCTCAATAAACACGGGCAGCTACAAAAAGATTTATTGTGATAGAATTTACTTTTGTAAGTATTATGAAGTCAATCGCCAGTAAGCGACACCAGACTAACTAATGATTAAGTTGCGGACTCAGTTGTTTCATATACAGCTAAGAATAAAACCTTATGTTCTTCAAGCTCACAGAGTATGAAATATGAAAAAAAAAATCGTTAACTGTAGAAAATTTTATCCTTTATTCTTTACAATGCAAGAATAATAAAGAGGATTGGTATTTTCTTTTAAGAGCAACAAAATATCGCTCGGTGCTTAAAGTCAATGAGATTTAACTGACATAGGTCTCTAAATGACGCTACGCTATTAGTTTTCAATTCAAATTAGTTATTAGTTTATCTTGGTTTCTTCCTATGGCACTTTTTTCAATCTACGCCTGTGTATAATGAACATTTTAAGTTTTCTGCTGAAGAAGATATTCTTAATTATGTTTTATCAGTTGTATATTTAGAAAATTAATTTCATTGGGTCGCAGTCCGAACAATACATACGGTGGTATGTTTAGGACATGCAGTTATTTTTTTATGATTAAATTATCTTGAGCGATCAACATCTTATCTTGAGCGATCAACATCTTATCTCGTGCGCACGACATCTTATCTTGAGCGATCAACATATTATTTTGAGCGATCAACATCTTTTTTCGTGCGCACGACATTTTATCTTGAGCGATCAACATTTTTTCTCGAGCGATCAACATATTATCTTGAGCGATCAACATCTTATCTTGAGCGATCAACATCTTATCTCGAGCGATCAACATATTATCTTGAGCGATCAACATATTATCTTGAGCGATCAACATCTTATCTCGTGCGCACGACATCCTATCTTGAGCGATCAACATATTATCTTGAGCGATCAACATCTTATTTCGTGCGCACGACATCTTATCTTGAGCTATCAACATCTTATCTCGAGCGATCAAAATATTATCTTGAGCGATCAACATATGATCTTGAGCGATCAACATCTTATCTTGAGCGATCAACATCTTAACTCGTGCGCACGACATCTTATCTTGAGCGATCAACATATTATTTTGAGCGATCAACATCTTATTTCGTGCGCACGACATTTTATCTTGAGCGATCAACATCTTATCTCGAGCGGTCAACATATTATCTTGAGCGATCAACATCTTATCTCGAGCGATCAACATATTATCTTGAGCGATCAACATATTATCTTGAGCGATCAACATCTTATCTCGTGCGCACGACATATTATCTTGAGCGATCAACATCTTATCTTGAGCGATCAACATATTATCTTGAGCGATCAACATCTTATCTCGAGCGATCAACATATTATCTTGAGCGATCAACATATTATATTGAGCGATCAACATCTTTTCTCGGTCATCTTATCAATATCTATTAAGGACCTTTGTGTGAATTCAGATCATTAGTAAAAACATACGGCTGCCACCATTTTTGTTTTTATTTAGATGATACTTATAACCGTTTCACATGTTTGCAGGGTTAGACATTTAAATAGGGAAACTGATAAAAAAAAGGCAGCAAAAAATCAGTGATGATGCAAAGAAATAAATTTTAGTCCTTGACAAAAAAAAAATTATGAAAGCCCTCGAGGGACAATTGATTTCCGTACTTCCCACTTCTGACTTCTAACTTTTGCATTTCTCACTTCCAACTTCTTGACTTCCTACTTCTAACTTCCACACTTCTGACTTCTAACTTCCGCACTTCTGACTTCCAATTTCCCGTCTTTCGACTTCTGATTTCCAACTTCCACACTTCTTACTTCCGACTTTTGATTTCTTACTTCCGTCTTCTTACTTTCGCACTTTCGACTTCTAACTTCAGCACTTCTGACTTCCAGCGTTCTGACTTCATACTTCCGACTTCCAACATCCACACTTCTTACTTCCGACTTCCAAAAAAGGAAAGTTGGCAGTCAGAAGTGCGGAATTTGGAAGTCGGAAGTCAGGAAGTTAGAAGTCAAAAATGTGGAAGTTAGAAGTCAGAAGTGTGATAGTTAGAAGAGGGAAGTAAGACGTCGAGAAGTCGGAAGTAACAAGTGTGGAAGTTTGAAGTCAGAAGTCGAAAGGCAGGAAGTTAGAAGTCAGAAGTGCGGAAGTTAGAAGTCAGACGTGCGGAAGTTAGAAGAGGGAAATAAGAAGTCAAAAAGTCGGAAGTAAGAAGTGTGGAAGTTGGAAATCAGGAGTTGACAGTCTTGACGTTAGAAGTGCGGAAGTTAGAAGTCAGAAGTGCGGAAGTTAGAAGAAGGAAGTAAGAAGTCAAGAAGTCGGAATTAAGAAGTGTGGAAGTTTGAAATCAGAAGTCGAAAGTCAGGAAGTTGGAAGTCAGAAGTGCGGAAGTTAGAATTAGGAAGTCAAGAATTGGATGTGAGAAGTGCAAAAGTTAGAAGTCAGAAGTGGGATGTACGGAAATCAATTTTCCCTCCAGGGCTTCCATACTTCGCCCATATATTAAACGATTTTCCTTGTTTTCCATTAATTCATACATGCAACTTTCTGCGCGAATTTATCAGTCGATATATGTTGATCGCTCGAGATAAGATGTTGATCGCTCAAGATAAGATGTCGTGCGCACGAGATAATATGTTGATCGCTCGAGATAAGATGTCGTGCGCACGAGATAAGATGTTGATCGCTCAAGATAAGATGTCGTGCGCACGAGATAATTTAATCTTAAAAAATAATAACATATGTCCTAAACATACCACCGTAAATATAACATAGTGATCACCACAAACTTTTTTTTCAAAAACTAATCCTTGATCAAAAAACCTATTTTATATCTAGATAAGTGAATATTAACAAAGGGGTTAACTTATTTGTTTTCCTTTCAAATTATAATGCTTAGTCTACATTTTCTCTTGTGTGTTTCTTTTTATAGTCAAATGACGAGAAGACCATATGATAATTCAATCATTGTCACTTTTACCCCTAATATATCCACAGCTGTTTCAATAAGACGGTTGACATATTTCTCAAAGAATTTATTTAACATTTAATACCAGTACACACAAATTATGTCTCCCATATGTAGCGGGATAGAAATGTTGATATAGTGCTGTCCGTCTTTCTGTGTTTACAAAATTTGTCCACGTAACTCCTCTGACACAAATCTCCACAGATGTGATCAATGCTAAACCAAAATATGTATATCATCGGAACATTTACCATTTGGCTTTAGTACACTAAATCTCAGGAGTGATCAGTGTGAGACGTAGTTGTGTATATCATCGGAACATTTACCATTTGGCTTTAGTACACTAAATCCCAGGAGTGATCAGTGTGAGACGTAGTTGTGCATATCATCGGAACATTTACCATTTGGCTGAAGTGCACCAAATCTCAGGAGTGATCAGTGTGAGACGTAGTTGTGCATATCATTGGTATGTTCTTATATATTGATTTAAAAATTGGAAATCCACCAAACTTCACAGGAGTGATCTTTGCCAAACCTAATTGTGTATAATACTGGAAAGTTATGGGCAGCGAATTTCACTGGTCATGGGCATCTGTGGAATTTTGCAATGTCTACATGTTAAATACGTTAAATAGTGAAAGGCATAAGTTTTTTTGTCAAAAACAATCTCTGGTTTTCATATTAATAGTTATTGGTACAGTGTGAAAACATCCACATTGTCACTTACTCTACGAGAGAAAAATGTTTTAGATAAAGTCTTAGCTGATTTTACTTATTAAAGGTAAATGTAACAAATTTGGTATTTTTCAAAGACACTGCTATATAATTCATAATATTCTGCATAGTTTCCTTTAAAGTATCCATCTACTTACTATGCAAAGTACTCATGATGGTACTCAGTTATATTTCAACATTCTTTTTCTTGTATAACAATGCATCAAATCTATGCAGAACAAGTATTCAAAATTCAGAAAGATTTGATTTAAGGATGCCCAGTTGCATTAAAGATGTGTAGACACCCTATATCCACTTTCATCACATCATCACAACTGTAGGTGAATGAGATATATATATATATATATATATATGATTTGTATTAAACTTATGTAGGATCTCACTTCCTTTTAAAACAGCCATATCGCGCCATTTATCTCGGAATTAAGACTGACATGGCACATGACATGCCATATTTATCATTTTAACCAAACTTGTATAGAAGTTATATATCTATAACATCTCGGTTCCTTGCGAAAACCCGCTATATAGCACCATTTGTCCTGGAGTTATGGCCCCTAAAATGACAAAATTTGCTGATTTTAGCATTGTGAACACGACAGAGATCACATTTATTATTTGATTTTGACAAAACTTGCATTGAAGTTATATATCATTAAGATCTTGCTTTTTTTCTTCCTTCAAAGCCACCGCTTCATGAGCTTGCTTTCAGAACATGCCCATAAATCTTTTAACTACTAAATTTAAACAATAGACTTATTTAAGTTTAATTTTAGAACAATCTATTGTACACGTAATGGATATCAAGATGAAATATTTTTCATGAGCAACCGACATTATAGAACCTGACTCTTTATTGATATCAAAGCCTTTTTCGATCTAAATTCACTTTGCTTACAAACTAACCATTTCCCACGTCTGATGCCCCTGAACAGCAAAGGCAATATCCACAAACTATCGGAAGATATAGGGTTTAATAACTTCAATTATTCAATAAGTTGTCTTAGTTCCAATTATAATCGTACGAAATACATCAACGTTGAACTAAGTATCATGATCTTGACCCTTTTGCTGGGAACTTGGTTTATGATCACTACAGATTGTCAATATTGATGATGGTCAAGATGTTGATCGCTCAAGATAATATGTTGATCGCTCAAGATGATATGTTGATCGACCGAGATAAGATGTTGTGCGCACGAGATAAGATGTTGATCGCTCAAGATAATATGTTGACCGCTCAAGATAAGATGTTGATCGCTCGAGATAATATGTTAATCGCTCAAAATAATATGTTGATCGCTCGAGATAAGATGTTGATCGCTCAAGATAAGATGTCGTGCGCACGAGATAATATGTTGATCGCTCGAGATAAGATGTCGTGCGCACGAGATAAGATGTTGATCGCTCAAGATAAGATGTCGTGCGCACGAGATAATTTAATCTTAAAAAATAATAGCATATGTCCTAAACATACCACCGTAAATATAACATTGTGATCACCAGAAACTCATCTGGACCCACACTGGTCGAAAAGCCCCGAAGATTCCCGAAGGCCCATTTTCTCATGATGCGGCCCAAATAATTTTATGACGTTATTGACGTCGACGACAACGACACTAACTTGTAATGGTGCTTATGGCAGTCGTTAGTGATGTTGCGATGACAACCAACTGATTGACATTTGCAGTATAAAACTCAACATGATACATATGTGCTTCTCATGTCAACCCCCATGTTGGACAAACACATTCGTAACACATTTCACCTGTTACGAATGTGATCGCATACGTACGAAATCTGTTACGAATGCTGTCCTACAATGCTCTCTTAATGACTTCTGTTCTTATAAGCTCCAATGTATTGAAATTATTTGCTTCTTATTGACATAATCAACTTTTGTCCGGATATATTTTTTGCCATTCCACAACATAAACCCATCCGGAGGGGGATACAAATTCATCCAATTTGCTTGTTTTCTGATCACCTTTCGTCCGTCGTCTGTCCATTTCTTGTTAACACGATAGAGACCACTCCGGCTGTAACGATATTTCAGATGTATCGATGCACTTTTAAGGTCCCTAATGCATTGTTTTCCCGTTTGATGAGATAATTATGGTTTGCGAGATGGTACGAACTCGTGACAATAACTGGCACTAAGACGATTACGGGTAATCGAATAAATTATTGCACAAACAATTCAATGACTTGAAAGTAATTTTCACACATTTACAGCTAAATACTTTTGCTGAGCGAAACAATATTTGAGTAAATATTTATACCAAAAGTAAATTGTACATATAGTTTCGTGCAATGCATGAAAAATAATGGATTCTCCGAGTCGAAAGAGAAAATGTTTATAGATAGAATCTAAGTACAAAATAATCTGTGAAAATGACGTATATATTTGACTAGTAAGTAGTATATAAATAAATCGTATACGGAATGTATTCTATATTATTAGTTGCACATCACACCTTGCATATTTTCGGTTTCGGCCGATGGCGAACTCAACTTCGGGTGTAACAAGTTTACTGTATTCAAGATCACTTTTATTGTCCTTTGTATGACTTTTTTTCGTGCATGCATTGAAACAATTTCGTATAATTATTCAACACAATTAATAAAAAACTGTTGGTGTATTTTCTTCAATATACATTATATTATATATATATATATATATATATATATATATATATATATATATATATATAGCGGAAGAAAAGATGAATCAAGATGCCTTGAATTTTTTTACATATGTAATTATGCTAATCCAAGTAAATTATATAAAATAATGTAACTCAATCGGTTTCACCCGTTTACGGGATCTTCAGGAGTAATACTGTTATATATATATATATATATATATATATATATATATATATATATATATATATATATATTCAATTTGTTTATGTTGTCCCACTGATTTAAAATGAAATTCATCATTTTTATGTTGACAATTTACAAATGTAGATTCTTAGATATGAAAATTTGATCCCCTACATTTTGCGTTATAACATGTTGTATGGCACAAAACTGTATATATACACTATTGGCAGATATCAGTTCATTAGGTTATGCTACAGCTGAAATAATTTTTCACCTTCCAGTTGGGTTTTGTACTGTACTGCAGTTTTCAAAATAAAATCTTCCGAAAACGTTACGTCCAGCAATAGATTTACGAACACTTTAGAAAGCGGCCAAGGGAAGTAACGAGAGCTAGACTCGACGCCGGTCACCGTTACGCTGTTCTCTTAGCGTTTGTATTGAGGCCCGGCAGTAATCGATATTTACACTGGAATAAATGGTATTTTTGGAAAGTTGATAGTAAGTATTTCTTTTCTTTTCTGTGACCTGATCAAAGCATAGTCAATTTGACGTGCTAGATTCAACTTTATTTGCTTTGTAATTTCTTTAAAAGTATCTTCAAAACGCTACACACGAGGAAGTTAGCATAATCACGTACATGAACTTGAGATAAAGTGATTGGCTTCATTCATTAGTCCGTAAAATTGTTTGATTTTCTTCTCAAGATGCGAGTTATGTATCCGTGGGCGGTACTAGGAACTCTGCAAAAGTTGCGTATGAATTCGGTGACGAATAAAAACGGTATACCTTGTATCGGACGATAAATTCAAAACTAACAAAGAAATCAAAACAATCTTCCTACCAACTGGAATATCTCTAATTTTAAGTTAATTGACAAGTTTTGGAGGTTTTCCCCCTTTTAACTTTTATTACAGAACGATTTTACGGTAATCCCAAAATACTTTAACTTCGTACATTGCACGTTTTTTAGGCTTCAACAAACAGCCTCTTAGCTGTTTGAATATAACACGTAGAGTATAACACAATTTTTCTAAAGCGCATATTCACTTCCTTCTTACAAAAGTGCTATTTGTCCGTAACATTTTAGAATGCTATTTATGTATAAAAATTCATGCCTTAATGTTGAGGTGATCTCAGCATATTTGTTAATCTAGTATGTTTAAGACTATTAATTATTATATAAAAACTGTACCAAAGTTTTTGTGAAGTTTTGTTCACATTTTGTTAGATGTTGCTTAATTTATTTTTATGCCGGTTAAAATACGGAATTTCCTATTAGAATGATTTTATGAAGAATAAAAAAGCAAAACGGATATCTTAAAATAAAATAAAATAAACTACATGTAGTCTAAAGCACGCCCCCACCCCCACCCCTGGAGTATTTTGATAATTTCAAAACATTTTATTCAAGTATTCTTCTTCAACAATTAATATTTACCCAGGCATACCCTGCCTGTAGATAGGTGTAAATACGTGAACGTTCCACATTTCCCATCTCACTGATTGTTGATACCGATAAGCTAAATACCTAAGCTACATGCTATTTAAACTAAACAAATGTTCACCTATCCTGCTAATACAATACAAAATATTAAGGATCATATATCACGTAAAGATCGCATCAGTTTATAACATTAACTTCCTTCTTTATCATTTTGTTATGAACTTATTTTAATTACATGCAGCCCGATACCCAGTGTATTCATTTAATTCTTTAAATTACACATGCAATCAAATATGCATAATTATTATATTTGTTAAATTTAATCTATTTCAGAGAATAAATTGAATTTAACAAACGCTATTATTTATATAAAAATTCGTATGCACAAAAAATATCTAATTTGCCAAAGATACATTTTTCTTATGTAGTTTCTAGTCTTCAACATTAGCACTAGGACATTGCAATCATTGTTGCCAAATTCGCCGCAGCTCCCCTAGCAGCCCATTAACCATTGTCTCTATACTGAAAAGGAAATTGTAATTTCATACGCCTTCTTCGAAGAAGAGGGTTCATTGTCTGTCTTTCAATCTGCCCATCGATAGGTAGATCTGAAGAACTTTTGTTTCCCGATCAATGACTAAACGATTGGTCTCACATAGGTCACATTTCATAGGAGGGTTGCCTGTGGTCTGTAAATGGCAAGAGTTTTGTGTAAGTAGGTCAAATTTATTAATAAAAATGACTGACCTTTAGAGTGAAAACCGTTTCCGCTCAATAAGGAAAGAACGCTCTGCTCTACAGATGTCAAACGTCTAAGGATGATTGCCTGTAGCCGGTATATGATCCATACTGTTTGGGTTTTAAGGTCAAGGTCACTGTGACATCAAGGCGGTTTTCGTTCAATAAAGAATTCATTGGCGTCAACAAAATGAGTGAATGAAATCAGTAAATGACCCTGAGTATACTGGGGATCTGTAGATCAAATATCAGACTGAAAACGGTCTCCGCTCATTTACTAAAGACCGCTATGCCCTACAGTAATCAAACTTCATACGCTGATTGCCTTTAATTTGTAAACCACAACAATTATTTATGGGGCCAGTCGGTTAAATGTAAAGGTCAAATTGACATCGAAAATGGAAAAACGTCCTGCTTAAAGACGCACCACGAACTAGTGACCTACTTTTTCTTCCCACATGATCTTCATGCAAATCATTTTAATTGTATTGGTATTATGCAGCTATTCTACAAGATGACAGGTAGACAATTTAGGCCCTCCTTGAATTCATGTGTTTTCACTTTTACAATATTATTCAGTCATTTTTTCTCTTTTCTTTTGGACATGCATTTATTTTTTAGATTAGATTATCTCGTGCACGACAGCTTATCTCATGAGCTCGACATCTTATCTCGTGTGCAAGACTTCTTATCTGGAGCGCACCTCATCTTATCTCGTGTGCACGACATCTTTTCTCGAGCGCTTGACATCTTATCTGGATAGCACGATATCTTTTCTCGTGCGCACGAGATAAGATGTCATGCGCACGAGAAAAGATGTCGAGCGATTGAAATAAGATGTCGAGCGCTCGAGATAAGAGGTCTTGTGGACGAGATAAGATGTCGTGTGCTCTGGATAAGATGTTGTGCCCACGACATCATTTATTCTAAAAAAACAAAAACAATTGCATGTCCTAAACATACCATCGTAAATTAGGGTCCTGCCTATAAGATGTCATTTAACCTTCCCACAAGTACAAGTCAATCACATTTTTTGGGACAGCAGTGCACATAATTGTTCATCCTGCAAACCTGTCAAACGGTTATAAGTATAAACCAAACAAAAGCGAAAACGTTGCAGCCGTACGTTCTTACTGATGAGCTGAATACACAAAAAAGACCTTAATATATGTAGATAAGATGTCGTACGTTCGAGATAAGATGTTGTGCGCACGAAATAAGTTGTCGAGCGCTCGAAATAAGATGTCGTGCTCACGAGATAAGATGCCGATCGCTCGAGATAAGATGTCAATGGCGCGAGATAAGATGTCAAGTGCTCGAAATAAGATGTCGTGCTCTCGAGATAAGATTTCGTACACTAGAGATAAAATGTCGAGCCCTCGAGAAAAGATGTCGTGCGCAAGAGATAAGATGCCATGCGCTCGAGATAAGATGTTGTGCACACGAGATAAGATGTCGAGCGCTCGGGATAAGAAAGCATGCGCACGAGATAGGATGTCGTACGCACGAGATAAGATGTCGTGATCTCGAGATAATATCTCGTGCGCACGAGATAAGACGTCCAGCGCTCAAAATAGTATGCCGTGCGCACGAGATAAGATGTCAAGCACTCGAGATAAGATGTTGTGCGCACGAGATAAGATGTCGTGCGCACGAGATAATTTAGTCTTAAAAAACAAATACATGTTCTAAACATACCACCGTATATTCTTTGTTTGGTTTCTAATTTATAATGAACTATGCTTTATCGTAGCAATAAACAATATGTTCTAATATTATCTTGTACGTGAACGCGTGCCGGCTGTGGTTTTTTTTTTCACATAAGAAAGCCAGTACGAAATGTCCTAATTAGTAACATCATATTATGTAAAACATGTCGAAAATTTGTGAATATACAGGTTTTGACGCACAATAAATGTTCACATTACTCTTATCCCAAAGCAGAAACTTTTATTATTACTAGCACTTATTTATTAGTTCTGCCTCACAAGAACACAATGTTAAGGTATGTACCTTCTCATAGTAAATTATTATTTAACCGACCAATATGCTGATGTTGTTTCGTTGATTGATAAAACATTCTTCCTGATTTATTTGTAAACTATAAAATGATAAAATCTGTAAGAAGATCATTGACACGTAAAATAAAATTCATACTATACAAATTTGTACAACCTGAACATTTAAGCTACATAATAATATTTATACGTGTGTATCCAGGTTAAACTTCTTTACTTCCTGGAGTAAAATATGTCATTTGTTAATGCCCACGTTAAACAATATTGACTGACTGATATCTTCATTAAAGTGGAATTTTATTTGTTATATTTCACTTTGAAAATATGATAAAGAATGAAGTGGATTAACAAAGGGGTATGTACGCAAAATTAAATTTGACTTGTCAACGTTTCGTACATAACGCTGAAAGGCAGATATCTGTCTTGCAAATTTCTATCCTCCGAGTACAGATATTCGCAATAATTAATTTTGGAATCCAGTACTTTGTTGGAAGTTAACTTTGCTGGTCATTTATACGAAATTTCAAATTAGAAACTTCAGTGATGTGATCAGTGGTCAAATTTGTTCAACAGAAGTATTCAGTGTATAAGCTTTAGTACTATTATACGAGGAATCTTTCCAAATATATGCCACACTTAATTTACCCATCATACAAAACATTTTTACTATGATAAAACAGTTAAGTAAAGTAAGAACTGACTTTTAACATTGGCCGTAGAAATTTAGCGGTGTGCCGTAACCATGGAAACGGCTACTGAAGCTGGTAATCGCGAAAACTTGAAAACTTTCTTTTGTCTTATTTCAAAAAGTAATGGTACTAGAAACTTGATTTTTTCATATTTTCATTAAGTTATAAATACCTATTGTTTGCAGTGATTATATTCTAAATATCTTATTAAATTTCTTAATTGTCGTCAGCACGTGCAATTTTAGTAATAAGCACGTGCATTCAGTTGTGAACCAACAAGGTGCACTTTTTTTTTAATCAGAAAATGTTTTCTGGACGCAACTATTGCTGATTTTTGGCTTGAATTTTTTTATAATACGCATGCAATTAAAATTCTAAAAATCTTGAAACTTCAGTCTAACATCATTTTATATATTAATGCAGCGAATTGCATGTCATATAAGCTATTAATTCGCTTCCTTTTTCAATACATATGGACAATGAAGTTAATTAGTAATGCTTTAAATAACGGCTTGGAATATTTAATAGATATAAGAAAAACAACAAAGTTTATTTAATTAATTGTTGGAAAACATGTGGATAAATTGTTTTTGTGACATTGCTTTTTGTTAGCTGTCAGTATTATATAGATACGCTTAACATATTATAATGCATGCATAAAATTGTCCCCTTTTTCGTTGATAGTTTTACTTTAACTGTAACAGTTACGAAATCAAATATCTTAGATTTGATACTTCAATTGTTTTAATAATCAATCATATTACCGGACTTTTCTTTGTAATTCAGCGGAACCATTATGGGAGTAAACGAGGCCTAGGTTAAAGGCTTCCAGTGTGTGTAGAGCGGTTCTACCAAAGTGATGCTAATGTACATGTAGAAAGAATGTACGATGAAATTTGCGAAATAATAATAATGTTTTGCGTATTTCTTATTTTCGGGGTGGGTCACTTATTGTTACTCTGATGAAATCTCGTATAATGCAATACACTTTCCGGAGATATCATCAGCATTGGTTTGTTATCAAGTACTATATATTTTGTATATAGACCGGATGGAAAAATAAAGGGAAAATACGGTGTTTTCGAAAGAGTATGTCTGTATTTCTTTCATGCACATGTGTAGTAGCAATATACATCCTCTGCATGCGGTTACGAAGAAAATACACATGTTAAAGTGACAGTTTGCAAAAGGATGTTCAGTAAATGTTATCTTTATACATTTTCATTCCAGCTCCATTGCTTCAGTAAGTCGTATATTTCTAGATATTTTATATACAAAGCACTTTACAGTTTATTGACAAATTAAAAAACAAAATGAAATCCAAATGACCGTTTTACTATGATGACTTACATTCTAAACATTAAAAACATACATATACCATCATCTCGTTTTAAAAAGCAAACAGAACCTAGATTATAGATTATATATTTATTGCGGTAGCATTTTATGTGGTATATTTGGGGAAATAAAGAACGAAACTTATTGATGATTGAACTGACAGTGCTGATGAAATAATCACAGTATTCTAAAGATGAGTTCCCGAGGTATTAGAAAATACAATATGTAACGCATCGTATGAAATTCACAACTTATTTTACATGTACTAATCGTTTGATTGAAACTTGAAAACAGAGAAGTTTTTTTTTTGCGATTGAAGGATTTTATTGAATATAAAGCTTTTAAATACATAACGATATTATTCGTTGTTACATATATGGTTGTTTCATACTTCACTCATGTAACTGACCGACACAAAATAAGACATTTCCCTATTCGGTGACACATTAATTTTAGTTAAGTTGGTCTGCAGTTCGCAGTTCGCAGTTCGCGTTTCGAATTGCGAACTGCAAACTGGTCTGCAGTTCGCAGTTCGCAATTCGCGATTCGAATTGCGAACTGCAAACTGGTCTGCAGTTCGCGATTCGAATTGCGAACTGTAAACTGGTCTGCACTTTACGATTCAAATGTCAACGTGCAGTCTGATCACAATGTCCTGCACATTGCAGACAAGAATGCATTTCACAGTTGGTCTGCAGTTCTCGTTTCGAATTGCGAACTGCAAACTGGTCTGCAGTTTGCGATTCGTGTTGCGAACTGCAAATTAGTCTGCAGTTTACGATTCAAATTTCAAAGTGTGCAGTCTGATCAGCACTGCCCGGCAAATTGTAGACAAGAATGCATTTCACATTTGGTCTGAAGTTAGCAGTTCGCGTTTCGAATTGCGAGCTGCAAACTGGTCTGCGTTCGCGATTCGAATTGCAAACTGTAAACTGGTCTGCGCTTTACGATTCAAATGTCAACGTGCAGTCTGATCAACACTGTCCTGCGCATTGCAGACAAGAATGCATTTCACAGTTGGTCTGCAGTTCGTGTTTCGAATTGCGAACTGCAAAACTGGTCTGCAGTTCGCGATTCAAATTCGAACTGCAAACTGGTCTGCAGTTCGCGATTCGAATTGCGAACTGTAAACTGGTCTGCGCTTTACGATTTCAAATGTCAACGTGCCAGTCTGATCAACACTGTCCTGCGCATTGCAGACAAGAATGCATTTCACAGTGGTCTGCAGTTCGCGTTTCGAATTGCGAACTGCAAACTGGTCTGCAATTCGCGATTCGAATTCGAACTGCAAACTGGTCTGCGTTTGAGATTCATATTGCGAACTGTAAACTGGGCTGCAGTTTACAATTCAAATTTCAAAGTGCAGTCTGATCAGCACCTGTCCAGCGCATTGCGGACAAGAATGCATTTCATAATTAGTCTGCAGTTTGCATTTCGCGTTTCCAACTGCGAACTGCAAACTGGTCCGCAGTTCGCGTTCGAATTGCAAACTGCAATCTTGTCTGCTGATTACAATAAAAATTTCAAAGTGCAGTCTGATCAGCACTTTCTTGTGCATTGCAGACAAGAATGCATTTTCACAGTTTGGTCTATAGTTCGCCGGTTGTGTTTCGAATTGCGAACTGCAAACTGGTCTTGCAGTTCGCAGTTCGCGTTTCGAATTGCGAACTGCAAACTGGTCTGCATGTTCGCAGTTCGCAGTTCGCGATTCGAATTGCGAAACTGCAAACTGGTCTGCAGTTCGCGATTTGAATTCGAACTGCAAACTGGTCAGCAGTTCGGGATTCGTATTGCAAACTGTAAACTGGGCTACAATTTACGATTCAAATTTCAAAGTGCAGTCTGATCAGCTAACTAATATAGATGGATAACTCTAGCTACCCTAAACGGTGTTATTTTATGCTAAAATCTTTAGATAACGTAGGTAGAATCACCTGGGCTACTCAGGTCAAGCACTTGTTATTTTTGTATGGTTTGGGTTATGTTTGGATTTCACATGATGTTGGAAATATTGACTACTTCGTTAGTATTTTTCGTCAAAGACTCATACGGATTGTCATAAACCAAACTGGAAAGAGTCTATCGAAGAATCAAGTTGATGTCACCATTATAAACATTTTAAAACTTTATTAAATACAGAACGTTACCTTACAATAAATTTGCCATTTAAATACAAACTAGCAATGTCAAAATTTCGTTGTTCAAGCCATAAGCTGCATGTTGAAACTGGTAGGCACAACAATACACCTTTTGAATCTCGTATCTTCGTATCTGCCAATTTTGTTGTAATAGAAGTAACACTAGTATTGTTGAATGTGAATATCATGCTTTTTTTCAATGTGAGAAATTTAGTGAGATCCGTAATCAGTATCTTCTTAATTGGTATTCATCTGACAGAAGTATACAAAGTTTTTATAACATACTTAGCTCTGATAATGAAAAGGTGTTATATCTAACAGCATTGTATCTTGAGAAACTCTTAAATAATGTTTGACCTGTTAAATATGATATTCAGCAGCCTATGTTTACTAGTCAACTGTGTGCTGAACCTATGAATATGTATTTTAACTTATCCGATTGTATATGTATCTTTTTGTGGGATCACAACTGTTTATATATTTACTTACTATATATTACGTAGTGTATTTTTGGCCGAGGCCTTTGTTACAATTCATAAACTTTTGACTTGACTTGACTTGACTGTCCAGCGCATTGCGGACAGAATGCATTTCATAATAAGTCTGCAGTTCGCATTTCGCGTTTCCAACTGCAAACTGCAAACTGGTCCGCAGTTCGCGTTCCGAATTGCAAACTGCAATCTTGTCGGCTGATTACAATAAAAATTTCAAAGTGCAGTCTGATCAGCACTTTCTTGTGCATTTCACAGTTGGTCTATAGTTCGCAGTTTGTGTTTCGAATTGCGAACTGCAAACTGGTCTGCAGTTCGCAGTTCGCGTTTCGAATTGCGAACTGCAAACTGGTCTGCAGTTCGCAGTTCGCGATTCGAATTGCGAACTGCAAACTGGTCTGCAGTTCGCGATTCGAATTCGAATTGCAAACTGGTCTGCAGTTCGGGATTCGTATTGCCAACTGTAAACTGGGCTACAATTTACGATTCAAATTTCAAAGTGCAGTCTGATCAGCACTGTCCAGCGCATTTGCGGACAAGAATGCTTTTCTAATAAGTCTGCAGTTCGCATTTCGCGTTTCCAACTGCGAACTGCAAACTGGTCCGCAGTTCGCGTTCCAAATTGCAAACTGCAATCTTGTCTGCTGATTACAATAAACATTTCAAAGTGCAGTCTGATCAGCACTTTCTTGTGCATTGCAGACAAGAATGCATTTCACAGTTGGTCTATAGTTCGCAGTTTGTGTTTCAAATTGCGAACTGCAAACTGGTCTGCAGTTCGCGTTTCGAATTGCGAACTGCAAACTGGTCTGCAGTTCGCAGTTCGTGATTCGAATTGGTCTGCGGTTCAAGATTCAAAATAAAAATATATTTGAACGTTACTCTTATACTTTTAAGTAATAGGTCAGTATTTGCTAAATATAAAATTTTGAGCCGTGCCATGAGAAAATCAACATAGTGGGTTTGCGACCAGCATGGATCCAGACCAGCTTGCGCATCCGCTCAGTCTGGTCAGGATCCATGCTGTTCGCTAATGGTTTCTCTAATTGCAGTAGGCTTTAAAAGTGAACAGCATGGATCCTGACCAGACTGAGCGGATGCGCAAGCTGGTCTGGATCCATGCTGGTCGCAAACCCACTATGTTGATTTTCTCATGGCACGGCTCATTAATGTTAATGGTCTGCACTTCCTCCCTCTTCAGTAGAACTGTAAAGTGCCGGCAAGTCTGCGGCTCCTAGTTTTCGATTCGAACTACGAACTGCAAACTGGTCTGCAGTTCGCAGTTCACGATTCGAATTGCGAACTGCAAACTGGTCTGCAGTTCAAGATTCAAAATGAAAATGAATTTGAAGGTTACTCTTATACTTTAAAGTAATAGGCAAGTGTTTGCTAAACATAAATGTGAAAAGTCTGCACTTCCTCCCTCTCCATTAGAACTGCAGACAAGAATGCATTTCACAGTTGGTCTACAGTTCGCAGTTTGCGTTTCGAATTGTGAACTGCAAACTGGTCCGCAGTTCGCAGTTCGCCTTTCGAATTGCGAACTGCAAACTGGCCTGCAGTTCGCAGTTCGCGATTCGAATTGCGAACTGCAAACTGGTCCGCTGTTCGCAGTTCGCCCTTCGAATTGCGAACTGCAAACTGGCCTGCAGTTCGTAGTTCGCAGTTCGCAATTCGAATTGCGAACTGCAAAATGGTCTGCAGTTCGCGATTCAAATTCGGACTGAAAACTGGTCTGCAGTTCGAGATTCGTATTGAGAACTGTACACTGTGCTGCAGTTTACGATTCAAATTTCAAAGTGCAGTCTGATCAGCACTGTCCAGCAAAATGTAGACAAGAATGCATTTCACAATTGGTCTGCAGTTTGCAGTTCTCAGTTCACGTTTTCAAATGCGATCTGCAAACTGGAAAAGTAAAGAAGAAATGAAAAATCTTGAAATGGAGCTTCTCTATCTTGCAGGATTTTTTCCAATGAATTTAGTAACATTTTTATGGAGGAGCCGCCCGTATCAATTACCGGTGACGAATATAGATAAGCTTAAATATAAACAATGAAAACATGTAGAAGTTATAGCATGTTTGTCACGGGATGTTACATTTCATGTTCTTTAAACTTAATAGTGACGTGCGCCGCGCATAGCGGGGAACTAATACTTTTCCCTGGCGGTATCGTCTGCTGTTTAATTGAATTGGATATCCTCGGCAATGAACGTGTTATTACGAATATTAACGGAGATGTCCGAGGCACTTCATCCTTGCCCGTACAGTCTTTGTGAATTCTTGTCATGTAGGTTACATTCTACCAATTCAATTCCTTATTTATTTCATATTAATAACAAAACATTCAGACCTCATTTTCAGCACTTTAGAGCATTTCATTGATATGAAACCATATATGTTCATTCAAAATATTGACATGTTATGTTGTATATAAGAAAAATAATCTGTTCTGAGAAACATCACCCTCTAAAAATGCCCCCATGAAAACAGCCGTTTAGCAATTACGCGTAGGTAGACATTTTTCGCAAAGAATAAAACTTATTCCAGGAAATTTACAATGAAAATGGTCTAGATCTATTCTCAATACAATAAGCAATAAACATAAGCCAACAATTTAACTGTCACCTCCTCATGTCACTCATTATACCAGACTTCATCCATAGCATGGAACTACATTTTGGACTACTTCACATGTAACACTGAGTAGTCACTTCCGGTTTGGTGTAATCCGTCCTGTATGACCAATCTTCTTGGTTTGTTTTATGAGTAACACTGAGTAGTCACTTCCGGTTTGGTGTAATCCGTCCTGTATGACCAATCTTCTTGGTTTGTTTTATGAGTATAAAGGAGAGCTAGAATGAGAGAAAGAAATTCACTGGTGTTCTCTTAGTACCTTTTACTGCCAAATTCCTTCTACGCTCAGAGTAGTTAATGTACTCTTACGAGCAATACAGTAAAATTCATAGAAAACTGAATTAAAATCATTTAGAATTCTTATGATTACTTCAATTAATTCACCAGTCGGTGTGGCAAGGAATATTTGAAATATCTTTAATATTGTAGTTTGTATTTCTTTACAGAGGCGCGTGAACTTTTTATTTATTATTTTTTTTTTGGTGAAAACTTTGTATATTTTATCTTTATTTTATCAGTTGATTATATTATAACATGTTTCAATGTAAAGACATTTACACCCCATTATAAGGATCGTCTACAGCCAAGTATGGCCTAATGTAACTCTTGAATGGCTTAAAGCCCAACCCGTTTACTGTCATGATGTTATAACATTTTTTCTTATGGAATGTTTTTAACTCAAATACATTTCTATTGTATTTAGGACTTATTAAAAGGTCATAAAACACATGAACTGACATATAAAAAATAAAATAAAAAAATCTTTGTTGCAGCTTTTGCAGTAGTGCGTTTGTTCCTGTAAATAATTCAGCTTTACATTGTGTGATTTCTATTACAGTAACTGTGCCATTGATAAGTAATTTGAATTAAATTGTCCATAACTAATTGGAACGACGACATTTTTTTGTCGCAGTCGCAATTATGCACTCGGCAGTAAGACCTGCATGATTGATTTAACATACCTTAAATGGGCGTAAGAAGAGAGTTGTGTTGTTTGTCTGTGCAAAATGTAACCAATCAAAGTGTTTAAATGATCCAATGGGGCTTTGAAGAGTGCTGACATAATCCCCAAGTCTTGTATCAAAGACATGCCCGCCATTTAACAGACGCATTGTGATAGCATTATGAAAAGCATCTTGTCCGCAATGCGTCTGGACAGTGCTGATCAGACTGCACTTTGAAATTTGAATCGTAAATTGTGTCCCAGTTTACAGTTCGAAATACGAATCCCGAACTGCAGACAGTTTGCAGTTCGCAATTCGAATCGCGAACTGCAGACCAGTTTGCAGTTCGCAATTCAGATCGCGAACTGCGAACTGCGAACTGCAGACCAGTTTGCAGTTCGCAATTCGAAACGCGAACTGCGAACTACAGACCAGTTTGCAGTTCACAATTGGAAACACAAACTGCGAACTATCGACCAACTGTGAAATGCATTCTTGTCTGCAATGCGCAAGAAAGTGCTGATCTGACTGCACTTTGAAATTTTTATTGTAATCAGCGACAAGATTGCAGTTTGCAATTTGGAACGCGAACCGCGGACCAGTTCGCAGTTGGAAACGCGAAGTGAGAACTGCAGACTAATTATTAAAATGCATTCTGGTCCGCAATGCGCTGGACAGTGCTGATCAGACTGCACTTTGAAATTTGAATCGTAAAATGCAATAGTTTGCAGTTCGCAACACGAATCGCGAACTGCAGACCAGTTTGCAGTTCGCAATTCGAAGCGCGAACTGCAGACCAACTGTGAATGCATTCTTGTCTGCAATGCGCAGGACAGTGTTGATCAGACTGCACGTTGAAATTGAATCGTAAAACTGCAGACTAGTTTGCAGTTCGCAACACGAATCGCGAACTGCAGACCAGTTTGCAGTTCGCAATTCGAAAACGCGACACTGCAGACCAACCGTGAAATGCATTCTTGTCTGCAATGCGCAGGACAGTGTAGATCAGACTGCACGTTGACATTTGAATCGTAAAGTGCAGACCAGTTTACAGTTCGCAATTCGAATCGCGAACTGCAGACCAGTTTGCAGTTCGCAATTCGAATCGCGAACTGCGAACTGCGAACTGCAGACCAGTTTGCAGTTCGCAATTCGAAACGCGAACTGCGAACTGCGAACTGCAGACCAACTTAACTGATATGACACATTAACGCAGTATTTATTATGGGTGCAAGTATATTTTTTATCTTTAGTTTTGACAGTGGCATACGTATGATTTACTAGTATTAATAGCATTGAGGGAAACACAAATATATAATAATATATATATATAATACTTACGATATAAATGTTTTGATTAAAACAACAATATAATGAATTTAAAATACCTATGACTGATTTCATTTTAATCTTCCTTGATCAGAACGATTGTTACACGAGCATTCCGTTTCTGCATGTACTTTGTGTTGAAAGAGTACTGGTAAACTTTGCTGTAAATTTAGCTATTGCTTCAGTTTTCATTCTCCTACCTTTGTAATGTTTTACTTTATATACATTTTCATGATCGAAACTCCAGATAGTTTTGTTTGCAGTTAAATCATGTTCAGTTTCTAAAGGAAAAATCGTCACAAAATTGGGAAAAAGACTTTCCGAGTGTGGGATTCGAACACAGGACCTTCACAAATTTTGAAAGATTAACTATGTAAAGTCAACGTTTTATTGAAGCCTTGTTTTCTAAAAAAAGGAAAAAAAAACACATTTATATGGGAAAAAAGTTTTGAAACAAAATAACTTTGACTGGAAATGCTGTAAACTTTGTTTAAGTCTTTTTTAATATTGATTGCTATTTTCCCGGGCAAGAAATAACGATTAGGGACTGCAAGTCACTGCGGAGTTTTTAAGATTCCCCGATTTTCATTTCCTGTTTCCGCATATCGAACCTAAAATTTTACTTTGCATTTAAATAAGCGCAAAATTCTTTTTTCTAAGAAAATCAAGTTTTCGTTAACCTGTTATCGGAGAGAAAGGCGCAAATAAAAATAACTGCTTTGTTTCTGTCATTCTTCCTGATTTAAAGTCATGTGTTTGCCTCAGTTCTATCTTATTCAAATTAATTACCTACTACTATTGTTTTCGTCTCAAGCCTGAGTCATGAGTTGATATCCTTCTCTGGGAACGTCATTTTTGTAATGCCTTATCTTTTTGAAACTTATCATTATTAAATAGCAAACGGTACTATAGTTTAAATCATGATAATGTCTACAATGTATATATATACTGACGAGATAAAGAAACGCCTCATTGAAATTTGGCGTTATTTTTTTCCTAACGCTTTTAATTGTTGTGAAATGTAGTAAATCTACATGTACTCTGACCGACAAACACAGTGAACAAAAACTCGCGCGATTTCATTTAGCCATTTGTTCACTTCATGTACCTGGTCATGATTTCCTCGTGCAGTCCGTGCATGTAAACCATGTGGTTTGATTGAACGATTTTTGCACATGTACATGTGTTATACGACACACAACCATATTTTCAGCTATTCTCTGAAAAAAACATTAGTTTACGTAATGCCGAGGCTGAATTCTGAAGAGAGGGCTCAGGTTTTGGCTATGCTTGAATGTGGGCGAACGCAGGAACAAGTTGCTAGACGTTTTAACGTCTCTCGTTCGACAATTGTGCGTCTTATTCGACGTGTTAGAGACACGTGAACGTCTATCGATAGACCACGTTCAGGTAGACCGCGTGTAACGTCAATACGACAGGATAATTATAAACGTCAACGTCATTTACGTGACAGATTTGTGACGGCGCAGTCTACGTCACGTATAGTTGTAGGTAACCGTGGACGTCCAATTAGTCGACATACAGTGAGAAATCGACTCAGAGAACGCGGAATTACCTGTCGTAGGCCCTACCGCGGTCTAATTCTAACGTTACGCCACCGTCAACAACGTCTTATTTGGGCCCGCAACCATCGCGGCCAGCGTTGGCAGAACGTAGTGTTCAGTGACGAGTCGCGTTTCAACTTGTGGAACGCCGACGGACGTATCCGTGTCTATAGACGACGCCATGAACGCTACGCAAACAATTGCGTTTTGGAGCACAATCGTTACGGTGGAGGTGGAGTAATGGTGTGGGCAGCAATCAACCATAGGTTTAAGTCCCAACTCGTCGTTTGCCAAGGTAATCTCACAGCCAGGCGTTACATCGACCAGATATTACGTCATGTAGTTGTCCCTTTATTCCGTCAACGTCAAGGATTAGTCTATCAGCACGACAACGCGCGACCTCACGTTGCACGCGTCACCAGGGACTTTCTACAGGCTAGAAACATTAATGTTTTACCTTGGCAGGCGTGTTCACCGGACTGAAATCCGATTGAACACGCGTGGGATTATCTCGGACGGCGGTTACGCCAACGTCAACCCCAGCCAGCAAACGTCCTGGAACTGGTAGCAGCGCTGCACCAGGAGTGGGCCAGAATCCCACGGTATCTGTTACGCAACTGGTGCGGCTCTATGAGGCGTCGCCTTGCTGCTGTGGTTGCTAGCAGAGGTGGCCACACGCGCTACTGATTTTTCTAATGCAATTTCTCCGACCGGGCTATTAAAATTCAAGATTTAAGCATAATGCGACAATGAAATGATTTCTTATTGACCATAAATTCTTGTAAAGCATCTAATTTGCGAATGGAATTGTTCTTTTCTAATTTTGAATCACGGTTAACGAAAAATTGTATACCGAGTTTGAATGAGGCGTTTCTTTATCTCGTCAGTGTATAATACACAGTTTAAATGTAGGAACACAGCAACTGAAAAATATACTGAATATTACGCCAGTTGTGAGATTATCCGAATAAGAATAAGTCTGACGAGTCATTAAAACATGTGCTATACGTAGCATGTTATTTAGGTTGATTTTATCATAAAACCTGTCCTTTTTCAATATCAAAAAAGCACCTCAGAACGCCAAGAATGCACCAGATGGATCTATTGTTTTCAAAATGTTCCGATGGGGTGGGGTGGGGGAGATGAGGTCATGCCCACGGACCCTCCTAGTTGTTCTACTACAATTATTTTGCACCCCTTACACCAAAACTTTATCCGCCCTGAGATTTGTGAATGCCTAATTAAGTATTTTAGTTAAAACATAAAGAAGGCACTAAAACATACAATATTGCTTATTCTTGAAAACCAGACGGGGATTTCCGGTATCTTTACCGGTGCTAGAAAAGTCCATCTTACACCCCGGGGTGGTGTAAGATGACTCTCGTGCTGTAAATGACGTATAAGAACTACATATATGTAAAAAAATTGTGTAATAATTTATATTCTATTTAAGAAACGGAATGAAAATTCAATACCTTGACAGTTCCTATTGGTTCCTGATAGTATATTGTTCGACTCAAATCACGTTATTTTATCAAAACGTCATAACGTTACGCTGCGACCGGTAAAACAAAACCGGTACTTAACATTGTTGTTTGTTTTTAAAAAAGGTCATGACGTCTTTCCTGTTTACGGACGCGCTTTGTTTAAATACACTGCCATAAGAAATAGCTTTAAAAAAGAAAGCTGTTCAACTGATTTTATTTTTATTATTATTTCTTGAAACCGGTATGCAAGGAAAAGATTCTACCACTGGTTATATGTGCAGATGGAAATATCCGGCTCTCGGGTAACTGTTTAGGCGGTAACTCGGCAGAGGGCCTTGTCACCGCCTAAACAGTTACCCTCGAGGCCGGCTATTCCCATCTCTACCTACAACAAGTGAAAAAGAATCTTATAATATCGAAGTTCAAAAGTTGCTGTAGGCAAAAGAAAGTAAGTTAAGCACACAAGTGATAAAACCAGATACTATTTCGTGCTTTATCATGTCTCTGCATCATGAGTCTGGTTTGTTCTTCGATTGTTCTATGTCTTGTCATAAAAAGTAATTTTAATGTTAACATTTGACATAGACAATTTTTGATTGAATATCGAATGAGTGACGTGCTACATGTACCTACATATAGAATATAGAACTTCCTCTACTGTCTGACCGCTTCTGTTTTCGGGTGGTTAGAATCGCTGACTTAAAATCACTCGTAAGAACTCATTGATTAAGGTTATGGGTTCAATTCTTGCTACCGACCAGGTCTCTTTATGTAAGAAAGATGACAGCTTGAGTACTAGTACTTGATATTTCCAGGAACGATTGTTGGGTAAACTGCCCACCTGACATAACTGAAATAGTGTTTAAAATGGCGTAAAACCCATCAATCAAATTAAGTCCCTCGGTTGTCTTTTCTCTTATATATGATAGTTATGTAACAGGAGCTTCCGTATTCACCATTTTAATAGCTAGTTCCTCGTTTCAACTTTACACACGTACACGGTTAGTTATACACTTGTACCTCATTTAGTCTTTACACTAACTCCCCGTTTTGTTGAAACACACAATTCCACATTTTGTCTATACACAAACACCCGGTTTGTTACACATTCACCTCAGTTGGTTTAAAAACAAAATTCCCCGCTCTGAATGTGAAAAAAATCGCATTGCTTAACAACTGAAGATAGCTTTAATCTAAAGCCTCGGATAATTTTAAGATCATAAGAATAAGAGTTGATATAAATATGATAACTGTAGCTATAGTAATAAAGAAGTTCCCAGTTGGTAGGTTTATAGTTTACATCCCCGATTGGTTGCGTTTATTTCTCTTCCCTTTTTCGGCGACGCCGTCTAAATTCGTTTTCGTTACCTATGCCACGTGACTTCAGTTTGCAAATCAAACTACTTGATAACGCATTATAAATAATTTATCAAAATGGAAGATTTATGCAACACTCTGCCTGATTGGACGAGAGTGCCAATTTCTTTCACTCTGTTGATTGTGCTACGCTGAGTGAAATGTAGACAAAGCGTTTATCCTAAACGACGCTGTTCACAGTTTTAAAGCTAACTTTGGCTCAATATATTTAGCAAGAATATTGATATATCTCAAAATGATCAGTAAATTTAATAAATATGATAAAAACCTGTTAAAATACTAACATATGTCAAATTAAAGAAAGAGCTGAATACGGTCTGCGTATCACATGAATAAGGGTGTGATAAGAGTCTTTTATGTAGAGAAGTGCTTTTTAAAATATTTTTCTTGTTATAATTGTCGTCTGTATATGAAAATGTTTCTTGCTTTTGTGACTTATTCAGATTGCATATTAAAATGAGTACTTGTTTGCTTTGATATATTTGTTATACATGTAAATTATTTAACTGATTTATTATATATGAATATTTTTCTTTAGTATGGTATGCAAATATTGAACTCAGTTGAAATCTGTTTTATTATATATATGCTATATAATGACTGAATCTCATTACACTGAAATGAAGGTACGCTGCATACAGTTTATCTATGTGATATGACTACGGTTAAACTTTGCTTATGAAGGAGAAATTTTGAAATAATTACAATTGTATGTTTGCTTGACCTTCACTTTTTATAGGTGTGACGTCATTGTCCAACGATTCATGAATAGCGAATATGCTAGTTGTTAAAGTGGGATCAGTTGGCCTAGGCTATTTTAGAAATAAATAAAAATAATAAATAAAAAAAATCCTTTGATTTTTTCTCATGTATTCTAATCAAACTTGATTTGTAGCATCTTTATTAGGCCCGCAGCCAACTTTGTTCAGCTGGGACATTTGACCCCTTTTAAGGGCTGCTAGAGCTAAAACTAGAAATGCCTTTATACAGCGTCTCATGAACAGCTTGGTGGATCTTTGTCATACTTGGTCTGGAGCATCATTATAAGGTCCTCTTCCAAATTTATTTATATAGGAACTTGGGCCCTATTAGGGACCACTATAGCTAAAAGTAGATATGCCTTTCTTCGCATTAATCACTAAAATATAATGGATTTTTATCAAACTCGATGTGTAACAATATCGTAAGGTCTCCTGCTATTTTGTTACAAATTGGGATAGGGACCAATTTAGCTAAAAATATAAACACGTTTAATGACCTCTTCTCATGAACCGCTTCATGAATCTTCATCAAACTACTGCTGTAATTATTCGTCTAAGGATAAACGAAACAAAATTGCAACCCTACGAAACATTTGCGAAAAATTAAAAGAGAACCATTTAAATTGTTAAAGTGCGGTGTCTAGTTTTGCAATTTGAAAAATGTTAGTTGAAAGATGAATGTTAGATGAAAAATTCATAAACTTCTTTCCTTATTACAATTCGCCGACCATCATTTTTAAAGATATTTCTTGTTTCACCCTGTATCCATTCTAACTTATCCTAACATTTATAAACCCAAATTTCTAGTTATGTGAGAGAATGAGGATAGATAGATAGGACATGGATACATTGAAGAAATTACAGACAGTAGTATTAAATATAGTGCTTTTTGGCGGGATTTGACCTCACTTGATCCCATTTAACCTTTAATCCTTGGTCTGGATTGACCAATGCCGGACAATTAAAAAAAAAACTTTTGTTTTTTTATTGAACGTAAGTGGAGTAAAGCGTCCCCAGAAGTTTTTAGATTAAAATAAAGTACTGAAAAATATATATTTAACTTTAAAAAATATCTTAAAACCGATATTAACTTTACACACTATCATTAATTCTCTCTAGTGAGAAATCAATAACCGTCCGCGTCATTTTTGCCAGCGTGGCAATTCTCCCCGGCGAGAATTATTCTCTCTAGTGAGAAATCAATAACCGCCCGCGTCATTTTTGCCAACGTGGAACTTAACTGTCATTTTTGCCAGCGTGGCAATTCTCACCGCGAGAATTATTCTCACTGGTGAGAATAAATGTTCCTGATTTTAGTTACTATATAAGTTAAGCCGTGTTGAGTTTTGTCCCTTTGATCAAATAAAAAAAGTTTTTCCGAATTAATCATGTGCAGGATTGTTTTACAATTTCTGCAGGATATCAATGTTAGTCAATGAAACATGAAATAGGAAGTGATTGTTTGTTCAGTATGTTTTACATTGTTTAATCTCAATGTTTTATACATGTACAATAAATCATAAATGTTTATACCATTTTGTAGCATTTTTATGAAAAATAAACAATAATATCCACAGAGCGTACTTGTTTTGTCTTGATATTGCATGTTGTTATACTTGACTCCAGGTATATATTTAATTACTTCTTTTGGTGGAGGAAGTCCAAATGGGTCAAAGTACAAAGTACTTTTCCGAAAACCTCTGGTTTGACCAAAGTACATGTTATTTACATAACAAACCCAATGTATTCCAGGTCCGACAGAGTCGTCCAAATTTATAATTCTGCACTCGTCCTTTGCTTTTGTTTTTGGTAAACCTGGTAAATTATTTCTACTAAATACACCCCTAAAGTTTTTAATTTTCAATTGTTTAACCCAATGTTCAATTTCAAAGTTAGAAATAGGTTTGTTTATAAATTTTATTTTATTTTTTACTATAGGAATTCTTCTGTAAGGTCTCCTCTGAGAATCAATCTGTATACCCCGTCCATGTCCCTTACCACTTAACAAAGATGTAATCAAAGGTATTCCTAGACTAGCAGCCAACATACCCAGGAACCCACCGTCTTGTTTTTGTTTTTGTGTTAATTTTATTACTCCAGACCCCACTAGTTGTTTTCTTTGATTAGGTGTAAGATATGGTGATATCATGTTTCTCTTATTATTAACTACCGAAATCACACCATTTCCAAGTATTTTACTTACACCAGTACTGGCAAGCCCAGACAAAGCGCCGATGCCTAGAAGGGCTAATATTTTTGGAGCTATTTTTGCCGCCATTGGAAGAATTGTTTTTCCTATTAAACCAGCCAAAGCTCCTAAAAATCCGCCATTTTGACCTTGACTGGACATTTGTTTTTTTGAAATTGTAATTTCTAATCCCTTATTATTTCTGATAGACTTTTCAATTTGATTAATTTGTGTTTTTGTTAAAAGTAAAGGGAAATTTCCACGCAATTGTTCATGTTTTAATCTAAACGTATGTGGAATTTTATTATTATAAGCTTGTGCTAAATTTTTCTTTTGTCCATCTGTTAGGTAAACTTTATATTCAATATAATTTGATGTCATTATATATTAAATTTATATTTTATTTACACAATAACAAGTTCATTTCCAATAGTATTTATTTTAACTGTTTCTTCATATAATACAATTGCATAAATACGATATATTGCAGTGGGAAGTGTATTTAAACGTAAGTGTAATGTGATATGCTTAGGATCTTCTGTCATTCCTTCCTTTTTGAATTCTAAGTTAAAATGAACAAATCCAAACAAACTTTGAAAATTAAATCTATTTAAGAGACTTCCAGTGGTTTTGTTATTTTGTTTATAATAATAATTAAGAACATCATCATAAATTCTTGATATACTTGTGTATTCCGTTTCAGGATAAAAAACACCATTACCAACTTCAAGACGGCAAGATTCCAGCCTACAATCATTATCTACTGCATTAGCTTTAAATGTATCTAATAAATGTGGATTATGTTCTTGTGAATTACTTTAATCAGGTCGTTGTAAATAAACAAACACATGTTCGGGTTTTGTTACACCAGCTGTTATTCTAAAAGTTGTATTAACCTGTTGCGTATCGGTTGACTGTGAAATCATTTCACGAAGGTATTTCCAACTTGTTGCTTTCATATATCTTTCAGAAATTAAATTAATTTCATATGGATTAAAAATTAAGCATGGAACCCACAATATTAATCTAGTTACAATTACCCTACCCGGATCAGCAGCATTACCTCTAAAAATTAATTCATCATCATTTGTTAATTGAAGTGTTATTTGTATTTGACTTGGTGGTAACATGTTTTGTTCCAAACCCTGAAAAAATGAACGATTATTTAATGGAATTTTAGCATAAACCTCAGCACCACCCTGGATTAATCCTTTTCTAAAAGCAAAGCCTTTATTATCAGCGATAACAGTAGTATCAGTAGTATCTAAATAAATAAATTCATTTGTTCCAGTTGTTTCTGCATAATCCTTAGATAGTTCAACTAAATCATTTACATTTATTACCTTGTATAAATTATTACAATCATAAACAATGTTTCTATTTTGTTTTACTATAAGTTGATCAATTAATGAAGCTGCATTATTAATTAAAGCAATTAGATCTCCATCAGCATAATTATTACAATTAGCAAACTTATTTACTTTAAAGGTCCATTACTAAGGGAAAGTGAGTTGGCAATTTTTTTCATAGCCAGTGCATAGACTTCTGCAAGACACTAAATAATGAAGATTGGCAGGTCAAAATTTACAGAAGGTCTTTGGAACTCAAAGAAATGTATGTGTATTATGTCGAAATTTCAATGAATCGACAGAATGACCCCCCAGGTCTTTTTAACTTTCTTCATACTTCATAGAAAAATAATTGTACATATACTGTGATTTATTTCGAATTTCTACATATCAACTTTCATTTTCCAATAAAATGAAATAGTTTCTGTGCTTTTTAAAAGAAATTAAAATGTTCACTTTCCTTAGTATTGGACCTTTAAAACTTACTTCAAAATAACCATTATACCAATCAAAATATGAACTTCTATCATTAATTGTAAAGTGATACCCACTTTTTTGTTGTTTAACATTATTTCCCAAGACAGATATTAAAGCTGTATCTAATTGAATAGGAGTTAGTTCGTATCTTTCACAATATTGTTTTGTTCTAAACATGTATATATTATATATTATTTTATTTTTTATAAACTAATCTGTTAATACGTTTACGCGTCCCAGAACCTGACAATAATCTATTTAATCTTATATTAATATCCTCCTCGTCCTCATTATTTGAATTTGTTTTTTTTTTGTAATTCCTTAGCAGTTAAATTACTAACTGCCAGAGAAGTTTTCTTTATAAATTTTTCAACAATTTTATTAGCAGCTAAATTTCCAACTTCCATTCCAACCTTTTTTTTCCACTTTCAAGTGCTGCTTTTCCTGCTGTTTCCATAGCCTTTTTTCCAGCTGTGCTAATTGAAGATGCAACTCCACTTGAAAACAATTTTGTCAAAGTGTCAAAGATACCTGTACCGTGTATATTTTCTTCTCCCGTGTGAGCATCAACATAAATAAATATTCCTTTATTTTTGTCATAAACTTTCTTGTATATTATATAAAACTAAAATTTATTAATTATTTAATTAAAGTTTTAAAACTTTAGTTTTAATTAATTTCTTTTAATATTAGTGTAAAACATGTTTCAGCCCCATTAAAATTAATTATTCTACCAAATACATCTGTAATATATATTCTTATTGAATTTATAATATATATTTATTAATTTCAGAATATCCAACTCTGTTTGGTTCTTTTGTAAAAGGATAAGCTCCTGTTAAATCTGCAGTACTTAAAGCATAGATAATATCACTAAAATTACCACCAGCAAGTGAATTATCATAAGATCACAATGAATATAAATTGTATCCACAGAATTAGTTATATTTGGTGTTGTAGTTCCCCATTCAGTATTTCTCAATGCTTTTTTTCTCAAATCCAAGCAATGTATGAAAATTTGACATTCTTAAATCCAACATAAAATTATCATAAATTGAAATCAAAATCTTAAAACTATTTAAATCAAATTCCAAACTTATTGGAGCAATGTCTGATTTATCAAATTCATAATCACCATTACTTATTAATGTTTCTCTGATATAATTATTAATGTCTGTATAACTGTAAGAACCATTTGTAAATATAATATCTTTCCATTCTTTACCATTATCATAACGAATTCTTTTATTATTATATTCATCACTTATATTATGCCAAGAGTAAGTCATAGTGTTAATACTATCCAAACCAACAACATAAGTTTTATTTTTATCTAAATTTAAAGAACGACTAAATCTGACTGTAAAATCACTTGGAGTATTTTTATTATCATCTTTAACTGTTTCAGAACTTAATACTATTTTTTTTGTTCCATTTATATATTCAAGAAAAATAATTTTTATATAACAATTCATGTTGTTCTGGTAACAATTTATTCATTTTTAATAATTCATCAATTATACTAATACCTTCATTTTTTAGTTCTTCATTATTATTTCCAGCATCAATTGAACCACAAATTAACTCCAAGTCATTAACCAATTCTTCTGCATTACATGGACAAACGTCATAGCCCTGTCCCCTAATTACTTTTTTTAAATTTCATAGATCTTTTATTGATAGGTAATCCTGACTTTTCTGTTATTCTTTGAATATTTTTCTAGAATGAATTGAATGCTTTTTATTATTATATCTTTTATTAATCAAATCAATCAAATCATTATCTACTTTAGTGTTTATTACTTCTTTTCCAGTTATTCTATCTTTAGCAATTAATTTATTTTGACCATAAAGTTTATTTAAGTTAATAATTAAATTTCCATATTGACCATTTGGTGAAACTTTATATGGATTATGATATCTTATTCCTTTTCCCATATATTTTTCTTGTGTTAGAATATCACCGATTACTTTTCTATATTTTTTATAATTATCTGACTTAGCTATAATTGCTTCCCTTTGCTTCAGCTCGAGATTTGTGGGGTTTTTCATTCTACTTATTGCACCAGATTCATTACCCATTTTTTTTATTTTCTTTGATACCTTTTCTATGATATTTTCTACTTCTTCCCTAGTCATTATTTCATCACGATTTTCAGATTCGGTGTGAAAAAATTCAAATACTTCTTGCGGCGTCCAATATTGTTTTACATCTAAAAGATCTAAATCAATTTCTTTATTTAATACTCCCGAATCAAATTCTTTTGGTCTTGCTCCCAATTCTTCTTCTTCTGATTCTTCAGTTGTATCATCAGTTCTTTCAGTTATTCCCATCTTTTCTCTTCCATAATCTTCTAATTTCTTAAGTTCATCTTGAGGAACCTCAACAGATTCATCTCCCCAATCTATCGGTGTATAAGGAGTCGATTTTAAAGCTTGTTGTTTTTTAGATTCTTCTTGCATTCCTTTAGTTAATTCAGTAATACCTTGTGTCAGATCTTCTGATATACTTTTTGGAAGTAACGCTAATTGCTCTTTAATTCCAGGTAATGCTTTTAACTGACTTGATAATTTTTCTTTTTGACTTTCTATTCCTTCAGTAATTGGTTTGTAAATTTCATTATACATATCTTGACTAGTAGCTTTTCTTATTTTTTCTCTTCTTATTTCTTCTCTTTTAGTTTTTACTTTTTGTTCAACTATGTTGTTTAGTTCTCTTATTTCTTTGGGTTTTGCTAACATTTATATAATAATGTAAGATAATGTAAAATAATGTAAGATAAGGAAAGATATTGTAAAATAATATAATATTATTATTTAATGGAAATTCCAAATTATGATACAAAAAGTGATAAATCCAATAACTTTAAACAACATTATCCTTTTATGCCTTATTCATGTTTTAGAATGTTAATATGTGGATCTTCTGGATCTGGAAAAACAAATACATTAATGCATATGATACGAAAACCTTTTATATATTATGATAAACTATACCTATATGCTAAAAAACTAGAACAATCTAAATATCAGGATTTAATTAACCAATTAAGTCAAATTGCAAAAAAAAATTAAACTAGATCCAAATGAAATACTTGAATGTTCTAATAATGAAATAATTGATGTTTATGATCTTGAATCAGAAAAACAAAACGTAGTAATATTTGATGATTTTGTATGTGAAGATAAAAAGATTCAAAATGAAATAACAAAATACTTTCTTCAAGGACGTCACAAAAACTGTTGTGTTATTTATTTAAGTCAGTCTTACTATAAAACACCAAAAGATATTCGGATTAACTGTTCACATTATATCTTATTTGAAAGTCCAGGTAAAAGAGAAAATGATATGATTTGTAATGAACAAAATATTAACCCTAACTCTTTTGCTAATGCAACAAAACAAAAATATGATTTCTTATATGTTAACAAACCAAGGAAGATTTTTAAAAAAACTTTACAGGAATTATATAATAATTATATAATGGGAGTTTTTAATGATGTAAAACAAATAAGTGAACCCGACAGTATAAGTAAAGTTAAATTTGATATTGATTTAAGTGATTATGCTACTAAAAACAATTAAAAAAACTTAAAAAGGAAACGGAATCGTATCTTCACAGAAATAAGGAACTTGATAACACAATGAATAGAGCATTAGATATGGGAGGTAATGAAATAATCAACCTAGGAAATCCAGATAAACCCAACGATGCAGTTTCAAGACGGTTTATGCTTAAAAAAGTTCAAAGTGTAATAGATGACTATAATCTTGAAGACATTAAAAGTATAAAACAGACACTAGAAGCAGAAGTAAAGAATATTGAAGATTTAACAAAAGATTTCAAAAAAAATTCATTATTAATAGTTCAATTACAAGATAAAATTGAAAAAGAAATGAAAGCTATGGTTGATTCTATTAAAGAACTTGAAGAGAAATCTGCTTTGACAGATTAAAACATAAAAGAAGTATTTCGGGTCAATTTAAACATTTTATTCACTCAAGTTCAAGAATTAAAAGATAATATGATTAACACGAAGAACTAAAAGACAAGATTATTGAAGCTGAGAAAAAGTTACAAAATATGTATCAGTTAGAAATCAGAACAGAAATAAATAAACTAAATACTGAAATGATAAAAGGGAATCAAGATTTACTCGATACATTTTCAAATAAATTTGCAGAATATAAATCAGAACTGGAAAAGGCAGCTTCACAAAGAGGTGATGACCATGACACTGCATTAAATAACCTTAAAAAAGAGCTCAATTCTAAAATAGAAAACTTTAAGAAACAACTTCGGATCTTGTTTAGTAATGTCGACACACGTCAAAATTTAAAATATGCAGACTTAAGTAATCTCACAGGTTTAATACAAAAAGATATCAATGAATTTAATGATAAAATTAAAACAATAATAAATGATCTGGACTTTGTAGTTGAAATATCAGCTAAACAAGAAGAATTAACCACTGCTAATACCCAAGCAATTTCCACTAATGCAGAAGAAATTACAAAAGTAAAAAATGTTTTCTTAAAACAAGAAATGCAATTAGCTAGAACAAAGACTGTTGTTGACAATTTATCTGCTTCTGAAGTTGCTACAACAAAACGACTTGATGATTTAGCTGAAGTAATTCTTGAACTAAATGGAAATTATAAAGCAATAGAAGATGAACTAGAAACAGTAAGACGTGAAATGTTTCTTTTTGAACATTACAATAACAAACAACTACATGTAACGGTTTTTGATTTATTCAAACCATATGATATTGAAGATAAACAATTACAACAAAAGGTAAAGACCCAAGATTTTTTTGCATTATTTGGAATACGAGCTAATAAGATTACAGATTATAAAAGTTTTATTAAAAAAGGAAAAATAAATTTCTAATCGAACAAGATGAGGATTATATAATTGAACTTAACATTATCGTAGGTATCGTAGACTCCTTTAATAAAAGTTTTGATTTTATTTTTAGCGGGTTGGGGCTGGATGGTCACACAAATGGAATAGAGTATATAAAACCTGAGGTTAAAAATACAACACTTGTTTTTAAGAAAAAAATAATTTAAGCAAAAAAAACATGGTTTGCAATTTTACCAAATGTAGACATATCGAAATCACCTGGATATTATGATAAATTTACTATAGAACCAGGAAGTTATCTCAAAATATATCTAGTCAATTGATTTATTTCCATTTATTTCCATTTTATATAATGGGAATATTCAATAATATAAATGAAAAAGTAAGTAAAATAGAAAAAAAATAATAAGAAAACCTCCATTGTTCTTAACATACCGAAGATACCGATAGTGGATTATTTCAATAGAAAGTTGTAAATGTTAGTCCTGGTTTAGTTCAAAATGGTAATAATGTAACAATTAATTTTAATTGCATCTTAATTATTCTTATTGATGCAATTAAATTAGATAAAGGAGAAGCTAAATTACAACTAAAAACAAAGAAAATATAATTCTTCAAAGTTACAATGCCAAAACTAACAGAAAAAAATGAATCTATTTCTATTAATTATGCTAATGAATTTAAAATGAATGATGTTATTTATATTAATTCTTTAAACGTTAAAAATATTCAATTAACCATTTATGGTTCTGTATAACCGTAAGATAATGTATCAATACCATTATCAAGAATATATCTTTTATCGTCATAACATAATAAAGATGTTTAATTTATAACATAGCTGGAAAGATTATGCTTATCAGAACGAATAACTTTAAAGGTGTGATTACTTCGGGTTGAATTAAACAAAGTATCTTTGTAATTTTTAGGAATTATTGTTCTCTTTACAACATGTTTTTTAATTCCTTTACATTTTTCAATCTCCTGGTTTTCCTTCCCAGACGAATTTTTTAATAAATATGAATACATTTTACTACGTTATCCAACAAATTCAACGATTGGAATACCGGCAGCTTCCTCTATAAATTGTCCAATTACTTTTTTATTATTGTCAAAATAAAATTTTGAATTACAATCCTAATCACTATTATCAAATAAATCTTTTTCCTTATAAAAATCCTCATATGCATCTTTGGTTTTATTTCATAACAAAATGAATCAGTGTCAGTGAATAGTAATTTAGAATTACTTTTATACTTTTCCTTAATGTAATTATAATGAAAATCATACATTAAATATTTTGATAAATCTAGAATGCACATTCCAACATAACAAGGTCTGTTTAATAACAAGCTTTCTTTTATTCTATGAATACCAAATAAATTCTTGTTAAACATCGTTGAACTAACAAATGAAGGTTTTGCTATATACTTCAATAAAATATTTTCATCATGCGTCAGCTTAATATTGATTCTTTTACGTAAATTCTCCATCGTCTTACCGAATACAGAATTGTTCATTAACTTAAAAAAGTCTTTTTCAAATGAATTTTTTGCTTTAGATCTTTTTTGAGTATTAAAATCAATATACTTTTTTAACCAAGGACTTTCGTCAAAAGTTAATATTCTGTGTATTGTTGTTACTTTTAACCCTAATTGTGCATATAGTTCAAGGTTTTTATAATGAACAACATAATTTTGTTTTCTCATTAAAGTTGGGACTAATTCTTTTACATTACTTTTTCCTATTTCAAATTCTGTTTTAATATTATTACTATAATTTGAAAGCCATTCGTCTGGTATTTTGATTTTTTCAGGAGCCAAAGGATAATCATTATGTACAGTATGTAATTCTCTTGGATATTCAAGATCACATTCAACTATAAAGTTAGTTTTATCTTTTGCAATTAATTTTTTAAATGGTTTTTCGGATATAAATTTGAAGTTTCCAGAGGGCAAAGGTCGACACATGGCCCAACCATAAAGATTATTGGCGTCGAGGTACATAATGTATTTAGATTCTAATTTAGGATCATAATCTTTCATATATTTATTGTTTGCGTTACTGTATCTGTTTGAAATATAACTTATTCCTCCACTCAGTCCCTTTTCAATAAAAAGATACATATCAATATCAGTTATTAAATCTGACTGAATTCCAGTCATTTTTAACATTACATCCCAGGCTAAACCAGGACTACTAAAATAATGGCAAGGATCTAATTTGTAGTACTCTAAACATAGTTTTCTAAAAGTTTCGAATGTATCATTTAAAAGTAAAACATCAGTTTTTAAATATAGATCATGATATTCTCCCATTGTTTTAATTTTAAATTTATTCCAAACATTTTTAGCATGTTCATATTCTTCATTAGATATGTTTGTTTCGTTTAAAATTGAATAAAACTCTTCTTTAGAAGGAAGTGTTGTTTCTTTGAATTTTTCAAATGAATCCATGTAATCATATGTATAAATACCTTTTGTTTTTAATAATTCAACACTTTCACAATTAAATTCAGTTGAAGTGTATTTAAATTCTGGAATATTTCTTACTAAGTTATCCAATGATTGAGACATAAATTGGAATGAATCAATAAAGACCAAGTCGGAAATCATAAATGCCATATATCTTTCCATATTGTTAGGAATAACTTTAATTTCTTTTTTGAATTTTCCTATTTGTTGCATAATAAAATGGCCGTCATAACCTCTTAAATTATGAAAAATAACAGGAATTTTGTGTGTTAGTCTAAAATTAATATTACATTCTGAGTGAGCACTTCCTCTGAATTTTCCTGTTATATGACAATGATCTCTTACTTTGATTGAATCTTCTATATATTCCTTTTCACAGATATGACAAAACTTTTGTTTTTTAAATTCAATTTCGTCTTTTTTAGACATTCTTAATTCTTTTCTTTGTTAAAGTGCTCTTTAAATACTTCTTTACAATATTCCTCTTCCTCAAGCATTTTTTTCAATAAATTTATAAACTGCATTAGGGTCTCTATAATCTGGGTTGGTTTGGTATATTTATCGTCATAACAACAAACAACTTTATAGCCGTAACCACAATCTATATGATTTTGATATGGTTCAGTAAATGAAGATTCAGGTGATGGTAAAGCAGTTAAAACTTTTTAGTTATTGATTCAAAATCAGCATAAATTACAAAAGGTTCTGCTAAACCTTTATGATAATTTTCAAATTGTACTTTACTTCCCTCATTTGAATTTTTTTACAGCTTGAACACCATTAATAGCTAAACAATTTGGTATGTGTTCATTTAATTATTCTTTCTTGTGTAAAACATTGTAAACATGTTTTACAAAAAATGTTTTTTATGCTGATATTTTGTTTTTTTTAAACATTAATCTATTAAAGTCTTTTATCCAAACATAATGATGGACCGAGGTCTCTGGTGACGGTTCCTTGGAACCCTCGGGGGTTTTAACCCACTTACAGTCGCCATTTATCTTATCTTTATTGATTACTAACATGTCACAGTGTTCTTCGTATTGATATTTTGGTATGTACAATGGATAAATTCCTGTAGGTTCTTCATAACCAGATATATTAAATGATATTTCATTTAAAACTTCTATTTTAGGTATTTGATTTAGTGTAACAGGAAATTTAATTCTAGTATAATCAAGATCGTTTATATGTTTTTTATATTTTGAAACTTCTTGAGGATCTTTTTCAACAGGAAATTTATAAGCTAAATGACACCATCTAAAACATTCGTTATCATCATTCTTTATATTAATTAATCCTTTCATTGGATGTTGTAACGGATTTTTGGTAACTCTAAATAACTTAAAGCAACCAGTGGTGCATATTTATATTTATTTATATAATGAGCGTCAACTGACTCTATTCTCCAACCACTTCCTTCTGAAATCCAGTTGCCAATTCTATTTATTATTTCATCAAAAGCTTGACGTAAAGTGATTTTTATTTCGTTTGTGTTAATAATTTCTAAAGCCTTTGATTGAAAATAAGCTGATTTATATATTGTATCTGTTGCACTCATTTTTACAAAAGTTATTTTTAAAACAACGTTTATTTTTATACCTTTAAAAGCTTTAAGTGCAGATTTAAGTATTTCATAAGAGTCGTTTATAGTTAAATATAATTGATTTTTTTTTATCTTGTTTATATTCAATTTTAATTTCAAATTTCTTATAATATTGCTTTGTAGATCTCTCAATTTCCATCTATATATTATATTTAGAAAATAAAATTCGTTAAGCAAAAAAGGATTTAAAAAATAATAAAATAAATAAAGTTTAAGAAGAAATAAAATATTTAAATTTATATCTTTTTCCATTAGTTTTTTGATATTCCACTTTTTACTCTGTTTTTCCCTTCACAGCACATTTTTATTAACCCTGAATTAATACCGAGGTCTTTAAATGCTGCGTAAGTGCTTTTATATATTTTTTCTTCATTAGTGTCACAATCGGTTGCAATAACTCTTTTAGGGTTGTTTCGATAATTATTTGGTCTGGGACAATCACATAACCTTTCGACATTTTCTTCTTCAGCTAATAGACAACCACAGTCCCGTCCAAATAAATTCCTTTCTAATAGATAAGGATCTATAACATTTTGTAATTTAACAATGACATGATTCTTTTATTCATCGCTAACTATTTGATCAAATTTTGATTTAATAACGTTTCTTCTTTTGAGTACTTTTTTATATGAATTATTGTCTGGATTCATTATTTCTCCTAAAGTACTAGATAATTTTGACATAATCATTCTATCTACCTTTCTATTAACCATCTATATATAATATACTTATAGAAAAATATCTTTAAAAAACACACCTAAAGAACATTTAAAAAATGGTTAATATTATCTATATCTTTTGAATAAGACTTTAAAGTTATTTTTTCTAAATTGTTATCAACTGTTAAAATTTTAATTCCTTCTTGAGATATTCTGTTTAACCATTCTTCGTGTAATTTGTGTAGTTTTTCTAAATAATCTAAACCAACTCTGTTTTCTTCAGTTCTGTTTCTTTTTTGAAGTCTTTTGAAACATATTTTAGGATCGGTTTTAACATAAATAAAAGCATCAATTGGGGTTTTTCCATGTATTTTAATAACATGATCAATCAAGAAAAGATTGTATACTGCCCATTCGGGATCATTTATAACTCCGGTGACGTGATATTGTTTTGTAAAGACATTGCTGTTTGTTAAATAACATCGTTCAAGAAAAGAAACACCATCAAAGTTTTTAGCAGAATTTAACATTTTTATGTGACTGTTTCAAGTTGCCAATTGAAAAGGAAATGAATATTTTAGAGGTTCTTGAGCAGCAAGTTCTAAAAGGTTATATGAATTTTGCTTGGGTTCATAACATTTTGCCATTCATGAATTGGTTCTGGAATTATATTAAAATTAGGATTATATTCTTTAATAATATCTAAAAACGTAGTTTTTCCTGATGCAATATTACATTCAACTGATATAATTTTTCTCACCTATATAAAATACTTATAGAAAAAATCTTTAATATAACTCTTCTTCTTTTTTACTTTTATATCCGTTAAGTTTAAATTCCTTCATATATGTTTCAAAAGGCATTGAATAATTTTTTTCTTTCTGCATTTCTAACAGTATTGTAAAAATATCCTGAATAACTTTTGTCTCTTCTTCTTTGTTTACTTTTCCGATATGTGCTTTTGTTATTAGTTGTTTTATTTTGTGGTGATGCAATTTTAAAATAGTTTTTTTGTCTTCAACTTTTAGTCTATCAATAAGTATAGTAATTATTGATGGAACAGCACCAGCAACTGCTACAAATATAGGAATGGCTGGAACAAGTGCTAATGCAGCTGAGCAACCAAAAGTACCTGCTGTAATTTGTAATCCTGTATTTACTCTTCCGCAAAACTTATAACTTTTTCTGTAAGCGGCAGCTAGTTTAGTTAAGTGAATAATTAATCGATCTATTGTTTCTATTCCATTATTAGAAATTAGATTTTTATTACTCATTTATATAATATATTTTCAATTTAAATTTCTTCCAATTCACTAAATGGTACCCAACTATTAAAATTTTCATTGTAACCTTTCCATTTTACTAAAGCTTGTTTTTTCTTATAGTCTCGTTTGATAACTTTTTCTATTCTAAAAACCTCTTGTTTAGTAGATAAATTTCTTGCTCATAAAATGAACCCTGAATTATTTCATTATTTAAATATTTTATAGTGTATGTTCTGGGATTTGTATTATTAATTCCATGAATTATAAATATTTCCTCTGTCCAGTTTGGTGTATATCCTTTTTCAAAATGTCTTTTAAGTTTGCTTAAGCGAACTCGATCATCAATTTTAAATTTTGGTTTACTCTTTGGTATCTTTAAATTACCATATAAGTTAAAGTAAACAGTACCTTTATTTAAGTTTTTACTGGCTTCGGTTGGTGTCATTTTTATACTAGAATGTTTTGTTTTGTTATATTTATCAAACATATCCTGTAAATTATCTAAATAAGTATAAGTATTATTTGCTGTAAAATATTTCCACATTATTCTTTTTAAACTTCTACTAAATCTTTCAATAACTACAGCTTTTCCTTCATTAAATGTATGATACATGTTAATCTTACTTTTATTCAAATATGATTCAAACTTTTTAGTACAAAATCCTTTTCCTTCATTTGCCCATAAATTTGTTGGTGTTCTGTCTTCAGAAATTACTTTTTCAAATGTTTCAGTAACAGATTCTCCGGTTTTATTCTTTAATGGAATAACCCAAGCATATTTACTAAATATATCAATAACGGTTAACAAGTACTTTACTCCTTTATTATATTTTGAAAAAGCTTGCATGTCAACTAAATCAGCTGACCAAGTATCATCAATGTCGTGGACAATCACTCTTCGTTTCCTACATTTTCTTTTAATTGGTTTGTGTAATTCTTCTGCTAATTCATCACTCCAGCGGTAGCTTGGTACAGTTATTTCGGGGGTCTTTTTGAGTAAATACTTTACCCCCTTTTCCCGTTTTTTGACTTCCGTTTTTGTCCGAGACCAAGTTTATATTTCGTTTTAATTGCAGGTTTTACAACTAAATGTTTTGCAATTTTTTCTCCAAATGTTTTTGATTTAGTGTTATTTAAGTTGGAAAGCATTTGTTTGTCACATGTACTTTTTTTTACACCGCTGTCGTAGCAAAAGTCATGGGTCTTACATACTACGTCCAGTTCGTTGACAGGAGGTCCATTATCTAAAGGATTTCCTGGCCCACAATAGTTATATCCTGGAAGTGTTAAACCTTTTTTAGGTAATAAAGGTAACATTGCTTTATAGATGTCTAAATTACCTGCTGTGATAGTACTTTTAACAAATTTTGATTTCATTCTTCCACAAGATGAACAGGTAGCTATTATCATTCTTTTCCCGTTTTTTGTTGTAGCATAATGGAGATTTATATTATCAGTAAATCTTCTTTCTTTCAAACAATATATTTTATTTTGTAAACTCATCTATATTATATGTATCTAAATTTAAATCATACAATATCAAGACAAAACAAGTACGCTCTGTGGATATTATTGTTTATTTTTCATAAAAATGCTACAAAATGGTATAAACATTTATGATTTATTGTATATATTGTATAAAACATTGAGAGTAAACAATGTAAAACATACTGAACAAACAATCACTTCCTATTTCATGTTTCATTGACTAACATTGATATCCTGCAGAAATTGTAAAACAATCCTGCACATGATTAATTCGGAAAAACTTTTTTTATTTGATCAAAGGGACAAAACTCAACACGGCTTAACTTATATAGTAACTAAAATCAGGAACATTAATTCTCACCAGTGAGAATAATTCTCGCGGTGAGAATTGCCACGCTGGCAAAAATAATGACAGTTAAGTTCCACGTTGGCAAAAATGACGCGGGCGGTTATTGATTTCTCACTAGAGAGAATAATTCTCGCCGGGGAGAATTGCCACTATGCAAAAATGACGCGGACGGTTATTGATTTCTCACTAGAGAGAATTAATGATAGTGTGTAAAGTTAATATCGGTTTTAAGATATTTCTTAAAGTTAAATATATATTTTTAAAGTTAAATATATATTTTTCAGTACTTTAATTTAATCTAAAAACTTCTGGGGACGCTTTAGTCCACTTACGTTCAATAAAAAAACAAAAGTGTTTTTTTGAATTGTCCGGCATTGGTCAATCCAGACCAAGGATTAAAGGTTAAATAGGGTCAAGTGAGGTCAAATCCCGCCAAAAGCGCTATATTTAATACTACTACAGACCTAACTTAAGAAGTGTAAATGACATCAATGACTAAAAGTAATAATTACATATACATTTAAAACAGAGAATGCCACTTACTTAATATATGTAAAAGCAAAATGAACATAATAAAACACCTATCTACAATGCTAAAAAATTTGTTCTCTTTAAAATCAGATGTCAGGTTTTGGCAGTATAACGCAGCAATGCAGAATTACAGAGTATAAACGTTAGTTTTTCCGTATCGCTATGAGACAAAAAAGAATGATCTATTTCAACAGCTTTAGCAAACAAAGGTATGTGATACTCATCATATGCTCTACAGTGTAAGATTACATGAGACTCATCTTCTATCTATTTTCTATCTTCAACAGGGGCCTCCGTGGCCGAGTGGTTAAGGCCGCTGACTTCAAATCACTTGCCCCTCATCGATGTGGGTTCGAGCCTCACTCGGGGCGTTGAATTCTTCATGTGAGGAAGCCATCCAGCTGGCTTACGGAAGGTCGGTGGTTCTACCCAGGTACCCGCTCGTGATGAAATAATGCACGGAGCGGCACCTGGGGTCTTCCTCCACCATCAAAGCTGGAAAGTCGCCATATGACCTATAATTGTGTCGGTGCGACGTTAAACCCAACAAAAATAAAATCTATCTTCAACAGGTAAATTTTCAAATCTACCAGTTTCTATGCGTAATGGTGCTACTCCGCACATTTACTCAATGCTGACCTATGTTGGAGAGGCATAATTAACTTACAATAACTTTCTGTGCAAAATTAATTGTTGAAAAGACTGTAAGTACGCAGTTTATTACGCCCCCTACCAGATGTACCCACAATGCTGTTAATCTGAGTCAACCAACTTTGCCTAAACAGCTGCAGTAATAACTCTTCTACTTTACTTAAAATAACATGTTTAGGTATATCTGTATCATACTACAATATATATCAAGGTTCAGTGAACTCAATTTCTGTTTAACACAATAAAACCAATTACGACACGAGTTATTGCCCTTTGAACACGCCCAGAGTGCAATTTGTTTGTTAAGGCGTGATGACTTTAAAATTGAAAGGCGTGAACAATAAGTACATATCGACTTCCAATGTCGACCTACAATTGGCAGCCACCCCATTTCTCCTATAACTGCTGCATTTGGGGTATATTTCCCTATCCCTAGCTAAAACCGCATAGCTCTGTTAAACACAGCATTTGTACAAGAAAAGGACTTGCATCCATAAATAACTATGCCATAATTGATAACAGACCATACAACAGAATCAAAAAGTTTACAGTAACTGTAAACATCAAAAGGAACCCCACCAATGTACTTGCACTTGGCAATTACAAGCCCTAATGCGCGGCTAGCACTCTAAGCTACAGACTTAGCAGTAATATTCCAATCTAGAAACTCATGCAATACTAAACCAAGGTAAATGTATATATCGACAACCTGTTTAGTATCTTGACCACATTTATATATACAGTCTGTTCTACTGTCACTTTACTTTTACTACAGTTAATTTCCATGTCATTCCTACAACACCAGTCATATAGTTTATCTAGCAGAAAATGCATATCTGCTGAATTTTCAGTCAGCAAGACAATATCATCTGCATATAACATTATACAAATTTCATCATTATTCGCTGATATACCTTTACCAAAGGATTTCAAGTATACTGCCAGATC